>NC_140181.1:3242717-3255439 GCF_963971535.1 Notolepis coatsorum | reverse complement strand
CTGAACCCCCTCTCTCCCCCCTCCTCCCCCATCCCTCCCCCCTCCCTCGCCCGTCTTTCCCCTGTCTCTCCCCCCTCCCTCCCCCTCCTCGCCCGTCTCTCCCTCTCTCCCCCCTCCCCTGTCTCTTCCCCCTCCCTCCCCCCTCCATCCCCGTCTCTCCCCCCTCCTCCCCCGTCTCTCCCCCCTCCTGTCCCGCCTCCTCCCCCGTCTCTCCCTCTCCCTCCCTCTCCTCCCCCTCTCTCCCCCCTCCCCTGTCTCTCCCCCCTCATCTCCCTCCCTCCTTCCCCCTCCCTCCCCTTCCATCCCCGTCTCTCCCCCCCTCTCTCCCCCCTCCTGTCCCGCCTCCCTCCCCGTCTCTCCCCCCTCCTCCCCCTCTCTCCCTCCCTCCCTCCCCCTTCCTGTCCCGCCTCCCTCCCCCGTCTCTCCCCCCCTCCCCCTCTCTCCCCCCTCCTCCCCCTCTCCTCCCTCCCCCCTCCTCCCCCGTCTCTCCCCCCTCCTGTCCCCGCCTCCCTCCCCCGTCTGTCCCCCCTCCCCCTCTCTCCCCCCTCCTCCCCCTCTCTCCCTCCCTCTCTCCCCCCTCCTCCCCCGTCTCTCCCCCCTCCTGTCCCGCCTCCCTCCCCCGTCTCTCCCCCCTCCCCCTCTCTCCCCCCCCTCCCTCCTGACAGATGAGCTTCCTGCTGCTCTTCAGTCGCCAGGGGAAGCTGCGTCTGCAGAAGTGGTTCACGCCGCTGCCGGAGCGGGAGAAGAAGAAGATAATCAGGGACATGACGGCCATGGTGCTGGCGAGGAAGCCGCGCTCCTGTAACTTCCTGCACTGGAAGGACCTCAAGGTCGTCTACAAGAGGCGAGTATTGTTGAGAGAGAGAGAGAGAGAGAGAGAGAGCCCGGTCAGGTCGTCCAGCGCACCTCGGTCGCTCTCGGGCCCTCGTATCAATCAATCAATCAATCAAATGTATTTGTATAGCACATTTAGACATGACACTTGTCAACCAAAGTCAGGCATGCGTTGCTCATGGGACGACTGGTTGCACTATGTTTTAACACTTTGAGTGCCAACGACGAGAATATTTTTTTTTATTATCGATTTCCATTAATTTTTCATCAATCTAGCCTCACGTTACCAGTGGGGATCTGTCTGAACTCGAACAGGGAAAATACCGCCCCCTATCGTCTCTCCGGATGGTACTGCACCCCATTGGATTGAATGAAACACATGGAGAAAAAAAAGTCCTGCTTCCACATTTTACTTGTCAGACAAGTAACCGGAGACGATCCAAGTAATCGCCCACCACCAGAACAGCGGAGAATGTGTGTTTCCAGTACCCAGCGTTGGATCAATAAACGCGATCGATATTTGAAAGGCGATCAGGAATTGGAATAATCTTTTTGGAGAACATCTGATCTGAGGTAAGGAATCCATTTTTTCCAGTATTGGGATAATCAGAGCTATTTTCACATATATCAGCGTGTGCCATACGTGTGTCTGTGTGTGCGAACAGGAAATAAGATAATCGATTTTTCAGCCCGCTTCTATAGCGTGCATAAGTACACATATACTATCGATAATCTAGCATTTATTTGAAAACGATTCATAAATAGGCCGAAAAATGACAATGTGTTTTGTGTATTACAGTTGTTAGATTTTGATCAATCAGCCAGTATCACCTCTCCATCGTTGTCGTTGTGTACTAGCTGTACAATCTTTGTCATTCCCCTTTAATGCAATCCGTAACCATAAGTATTCGACACTGGACAGCGTAAAGCTGTCATGGCAACTGCTGTTCACCCTTAAACGTCTGTTTCTAGTGGCGGCACACTCTCTCTCTGACCATTCTGCCTGCTCGCAGTCCTTATCAGTTGTTATGTGCTGAACCGACCTCGGCATGCCCTGGGCTCTATCTTAGTCTGCTGCTAAACACAGTGACTCTCTCTCACCGCCTCCACCACCACATCTACCTCTCTGACCTGGCACCTTTAGATGCTGTCATCTCCCCCAATATATACATTATATACATTGAAAAAACCTCGACATCCTTCACAGTGTATTCCAGTAAAGGGCGTTTATCACAGAATCTTTATTTTTTTCTGGAACTTTCAAAAAACGAGTGTTTTTCAAAATGGTATCAAACGGAAATGAACCGATTTAAAAAAAAAAAAACGAAGCGACGGCCATATAAGACACATGGCTATAATTTAAGATGTAGTTTATGCGTTCTGCTCACAGACTGGTTGCACGGCGTGCAACTCCGTCCCATGAGCAACGCACCTCTGACCAAAGTGCTTCACAGTAAGTCACATAGTGTGTGAATAATATAATAAGTATAGAATAATATAGAAAAAATATAAACAACCAACGGACAGACAAAGAACAACACGTCAACAAGCAAGGCAAGAGTCTGAGTGAGTCAGGGAAGGCCAGGGAGTAGAGAGGGGTTTTGAGTTTAGATTTGAAAGACTGTATGGATGTCGGGGTCTACTCTTCGTGTCTCATCCATCTACAAACCGTAGTCTCTCATGTACTTGTGTAGTGATCATTGACCCCTCTCCCTCCCCCCAGGTACGCTAGCCTGTATTTCTGTATGGCCGTGGACGACCAGGAGAACGAGCTGTTGGCCCTGGAGATCCTCCATCGCTACGTAGAGCTCCTGGACAAGTACTTTGGCAGCGTAAGGCGTCTCCCATCACGCCTCTCTGTTTCCTCTCCTTTTCCCCACATATTAAACCCTTCAATTCGAGAAAGATGTCGGCACATGTTTCTCTGGACTGTAATATAATTATAATACAGCAGGGGGCGCCTCGGTGGTCCTTTTTTAAGGGGTTCTAGGTGGGGCCTTGCAAAGGTGTGCTTGTGTGTGGAGAGATCATTGTTCTGATGGCCTGGGAGAAGAAGCTGAGCCTGAGTCTCTGTTCTTGCTGCGTGTATGCGTAGGCGCTTGCCTGACAGCTTGAACAGGCTGTTGTTGGGGTGGTGAGGGTCCTTCATTATTCTGCAGCCTCTGGATTTGCACCTCCTGTTGTATAAGTGGTAGTGCAATACCCGCAGTACGCTCTGCTGAGCGCACCACTCTCTGTAGGGCCTTCCTGTCCTGGGCCGTGCTGTTTCCAAACCAGGCAATGACTAAGTTTAATTCCACTGTTTAGTAGCACAATGAAAGAATGGATAATAATGACTTTTCAGATATGTGTCTGTCTCCCCACTGCTCTCTCAATTATTCCTCTGGAAATCATATCAACCACAAACGTCTTCTTGGCATAGAAGGTTCCCTAGCACAAAATCCTCAAACGGGGTATCTGTTCTAATGTGCATCTATTTTGGGAACCACTGTGATCGTGCACTAGTGCAGTGGTTCCCAAAGTCGGGGTCGCGACCCAAAGGTGGGCCGCGAGCAGCCACGGATGGGCCGCGAGATGATTTAAAAAAAATAAAAAAAAAATAAAAAAAAACATTTATTTTATTTTTTATTTTTTTATTTTTTTATTTAATTTTTTTTTGTCAGGCCACTGAACTTAGAAGCAGGCCAGGACAGTGTTTCTAGTTGTATTCTAAAATTCTATTCTATTGTATTCTAAAATGTGACTATATGGTTTTATATTAACTTAATAAATAAACAAAAACGAAAAATCTACTTATTTCAACGAACATTTCAAACTAAATAACAGATTATGCACATAAAACGCTGAAAACAACCAAAGCAACAATAGTATTTTAATGAGGCTATTATTATTATCATTATTATTTTGCAACAAGTTAGCCCTCTCATAAATAGCACATATAAATGAATAACTAACTTGAACTAACTTAATAGGATTGAAGTGATATTTGGCTTAAAAAATCGGTCGCCGGACAAAAAAAAAAAAAAAAAAAGGCCAGACGATGTGCATTGGGCCGCGGCTCTCTGACGCCTTATTTTCTGGGCCCCGGCCTGAAAAGTTTGGGAACCCCTGCACTAGTGTATGGGATGGGGACAGAAAATGTCTTACCAGTTCTGTGTGGATATTTTCTAACCTTTTGTGAATGTATATACTGTATATATAATACAAAGTGCTTGATTTTTTGTTCATATTTTGTCTTATTTGATTCCTGATGTGCGTTAATAACGAGAGACGCGCCTCTCCCTCAGGTGTGTGAGCTGGACATTATCTTTAACTTTGAGAAAGCCTACTTCATCCTGGACGAGTTTCTGTTGGGGGGAGAGATACAGGAAACCTCCAAACAGATAGTAGCTCGCTGCATCGAGGCCTCGGACATGCTGCAGGAGGTGAGAGACGCACGCATGCACACACACACACACACACATGCACGAGCACACATACACACACATGCACACACACGCACACACACACACATACACGCACGCACACACACATACATACATACATACACGCACATGCACACACACACACACATACACACACACACACTAGGGCTGCACGATTCTTGTTAAAATGTGAATCACAATCTTTCTCTCTAAGAATTGAGATCATGATTCTCGTGATCCGTTTTTGGGATAAATATTAAATTTTCAACATGGCATTCATAATTCATCCAGCCAACCTCCGGACTGCAGCGGGACCCTCTCTGAGATTGCAACACCTCAATACCGCCGCCTGGTGGATGGTCGGGCGAGTTACACTCTCGCCAAAACCGGAAGTGGTGATCGGTGCGTCGAGGAAATCCCTCCGGCAGTTACGTGGCTCCAGACAAACACTATAGTGCATTTGGATCGCTTTCTAAACTTAATAATCTATATGATTTCGGCGTTTATTGCGCCATACAAACCGGAAATGGATCTAGGAGATCGGCGTCAAATAATTGGGATCTTTTTCCTCCAGTCTCATCGGCGAACGGTATGAGGACAGTAACGTTATTTTCAGCCCGATTGTTTATTCATTTCACTGCAAACCATCTGATCAATATATCAACCCATACTAAATAAAGCCGTTACTGACGATCAAGGAATTATAATCGACCCCCACCCCCCCCTTTCCTTCACGCATGATGAAGCATAATGTATACCGATCATATACATTTGAATTTTTTAATATAGCGTGTATAGGAAAGAAACGCCAAACGATAATCTATCATATGCGTCAGGGCCTATAACTCTCGTTTTTGGAATTACAGCAGAAAAGCTTAAAAACATACTTATATTCTAGACGGTATTAACACAACAATGTATGAATGAAAAAATATAACGTTCCCACATCCTGAACGATAGATAATCGATGTTGAATGGGCCATAGTAATGTCAATATAGCAATACAATTTTAAAAGTTATAGCCCTTGCAAAGAAGGTAAACATCTCCATAGGCTTACAGTGGTGGCAGACTGGGTATATTGATGGGTATAACCCATGGCTCCCAATGTGTTAAACAGACAACATAACATATATGAAAGTGCTTGGGGGATTTTTTTTTTAAATTTAAGTGAAAGAAAATACAAAAAATTGTCATAATTTAGAAATGAGATCGCATAGGTCTATAAATCGAGATCGTGATTTTTTTTAACGATTAATCGTACAGCCCTAACGCACACGCACGCACACACATATGGCTAGACACAACCTAACATCCCTAGTAGGAGTCGCCCTCATTTATAATGAATGGATCAGTGATTGTGTTTTCCTTCATTTAATTTCTACTTTGAGTTGGCGATGTCATTTTAGATTATATTTTTGGAGTGCATCGAAGTGTACATTTTTTTTATACAAATAAAAAAGCCCAGATGCCCGAAAATGATTTGCTGATTTTGCTGAATGCATACTCTTCTCTTTTAACCCTTTCACTGCCACACGACAGCCGGTTAGCCCTTTACTATCACACAACCGACGGCGATGCTCCATCGATGTGATGGATGTGATGGAGCATCGCCATCGGTTGTGTGATAGTAAAGGGCTAACCTTCTGTATTGTCACAGTGAAAGGGTTAACCGGCTGTCGTGTGGCAGTGAAAGGGTTAACAGGGGCGCTGCTTAGACCTGGGTGTGGCCTCTTCCTCAGAGCCAGTAGGCTTCTTTACCCGATCGATCCATATTAGCTGGTGATCATCGGTCTGATGATGGATGGGTCTCCTTCACTGTCTCATGCCAGTGTCTCTGGTTTTATCTCTGTCTCTGTGTGTCTCATTTCTTTCTTTCTTTCTTTCTTTCTTCGCCTCTCCCTCTCTCTCCCCCTGAAACTTGTCGTATAGGTTTAGGCTGTGTCTGGCTGCCACTTCCTGCTTTCCTCTAGGTGTGTGTACAGGTAGCTCTGTGCATGGTAGGGTGGTGTGTCATAGACTGGGGTGTGTGTGTGTGTGTGTGTGTGTGTTTGTGGGGGGGGGGGGTGTCTTAACACTCATCTAGCTGTGTGTGTGTGTGTGTTAACACTGATCTAGCAATGCCACCTTGTGTGTGTGTTAACACTGATCTAGCAATGCCACCTTGTGTGTGTGTGTTAACACTGATCTAGCAGTGCCACCTTGTGTGTGTGTTAACACTGATCTAGCAGTGCCACCTTGTGTGCGTGTGCAGTATAGCGGCCTCCCATTGATTCTCCCTCATTATCGCTTCAGGGTGCCAACAGTGATTGGTATGAGGTGGAGCTGCTTGGCTGACCGTGAATGGACAGAAAGGTTAGAGGCTCCGCTTGTGTTACTGTAGCAACCGTGTGGTAGGGCTGAGCTCAAACGTTCGAACCTTCGTCCGTTACGTTGGCATTCGAATTCTAAATCAACATTTGTCTTATATCTCGTCTTTTTTTTCTTCTTTCTATTCATTCTGTTTAAACCAATGGGATTTTTCTTCACAGTTGCAGATAAAGATTAGGCTACGCTAATATTATAGTATTAAAAGAAACTGGGGTGCCCAAATGGCGAACCACGTAACGCGCTGCTTCGCGAAGCGGCCGACCCGGGTTCGATTCCCGGTCCGGCCGTCCGGCATCCTTTGCCGAATGTCTTCCCCCCGCTCTGTCTCCCGTTCTTCCTCTCTCTCTCTCTCTCTCTCTCTCTCTCTCTCTCTCTCTCTCTCTCTCTCTACCGGACTGCCCGGTAGAGCAATAAAACAATAAAAATCTATAAATCTAAAAAAAAATATATATATATAAATAAAAAAGAAACTGAGTTATATTCATTAAAGAAAGTTGATTTAGTTGGGCTGGGGCTTCTCCCTGGGCTGGGTCTGGAAAGTTGATTTAACCCTTATGCCCTCCTAACAAGTTAGGAGAGTTGTATTCGTAAGCATGAAATGTTTGCATCAAGTTCAAGGCCATATAATTCTTAATCTTTAATATTTTTTCAAAAAGAAATCTTTCCAGGACATGCATTAACATCCTAACCTCAATATATATGGAAACAAGTACAACTATTTCCAAATCTTAACCACTTATATTCCCGTTTGTTTGATATTAAATCCCTTTTTATGACAAAAAAAATGCAGACATCTGCATTTAGTTCACATTTATACACGTTTTCAACGCCAGAGTGCAGCGTCGAAAACATGCACAGAGTCCGTGTGAAAAAGAATATGTATTCATATTTACAAATGAATGACTAATTCTGTAGTTATTAGTAACGTTAGTAAGCACTGCTGGTTGGCTATTATACCCGCGGGGATACAGTATATGAGACCCCCGATACATTCTGAAAGCTCGCCGCTGATTTTGAAAGAGCCAGCCCTCTTCCGCATTCCTGCCATCTGGCTCTACAGAGCGAAGCCGGGCCAGTGAGCTTTCAAAGCGGCAGAAGCGCTGAGAGATGGGTACTCCCACCAGCCCAGAGCTGGCTGTACCAGCCATAGTGCAACTGCGCCACCGTGTGTCATAAACGGTAACGGACATACTGACAGAGCAACAGGCTCTCGGTGATACTAAAACAGCGTGTATTTGATAATCACAGCGGCAATTGAATGAATTAGTGCAGATAAAAAATCAGCGTTTTAACATTGAAGTCAATGAGAACACGAAAAGATTGCCAAGGTTTGTCCGCTCCTAAAGTGAATAACCTTTTTTTAGAGGCATTCTAATGATGAGCCTTTGATATATTGAATAAATATCAAAGATGACCAATCTGACGCAATTTCATGACATAATAATCAACACAGACATCGTTGTACACAGAAACACAAATGAATATAGGCAAAAAACACGAAGTCTTTGCTAAGGGGGCAAATAAAATACTAATTTAATCAGATTAATCACTTTATTGAAATTGAGGATTTAGTTTGAGGATATAAAAAACGAAAAAAAGTATTAAAAAAATAAATTTGAACTTTATTTTTACTTCTTTTTTATTATTATTAAAAACGAAGGTTCGAACGTCCGTTCGAAAAACCCTGACGAAGTTCGAATCCAAAAAACAGGCTTCAGGGACATCCTTACCGTGTGGTGTGGTAGTGTTCCCCTGCTTGTGTTACTGTAGCAACCGTGTGGTATAGTGTTCCCCTGCTTGTGTTACTGTAGCAACCATGTGGTATAGTGTTCCCCTGCTTGTGTTACTGTAGCAACCATGTGGCAGTGTTCCCCTGCTTGTGTTACTGTAGCAACCGTGTGGTATAGTGTTCCCCTGCTTGTGTTACTGTAGCAACCGTGTGGTATAGTGTTCCCCTGCTTGTGTTACTGTAGCAACCGTGTGGCAGTGTTCCCTGCACGCCTGTACTCAGGTCTGTGTGTACAAAACATTAGGAACACGCTCCCTGGTGTTATATATCAGGGATGTCCCATCTTAGTCCATTCATCGGTTGTTGGGTCGATCTTAGTCGATCAAGATGTTGTTAGTCGATTGTACCCCCATTCTGAATGAGTTATTTCCTTAAGATGATTGATCACATCTCTGGTAAACACTAGATCGAAAGAGGTCCTTCCATGAGAAACACAATTTGTTTACAGATTTGTTGACTCACCCAACTAATGGATGAGTCGACTAAGAGTCTCTGTAGTGAAACTATACACCCCGTTTTCCATCTTTACTTGTCTCCTCCTCACAATCTGCATCTCTCCTTTTGTGATTTAAAGTGGATTCAAATGGGTATAAAGAGGTCTATATGGAACTGTCGTTTTCTCTCTAGTCAGTGTATTTCATGAAAACAATTACAAATGGACGATCGGTCTTAAGTAGAAAAATGCTATTTTTAATCTAGATTAATTACAGAAAATTGTGAGATTAATTATAAAAAAAAAAGTAATCTATTGACAGCACTAGTTTCAATGGGTCCCATGATAAAGGGGGGGGGGTCTTATTTGAGTCCCTGACTTGAAAAGTTTAGGAAACCGTGTTTTTACACCGTAACGAGTGACGGAGCCACCGCAGCTCGCATCAGAAACATTTGCTTTTGTCATGAAAAGCGTTGCTGCTAATGTTTTGTATACTCTGGGGTACATGCGTGTGACTGTTGTCGTATTGTTCAAAACG
Source organism: Notolepis coatsorum (assembly GCF_963971535.1). Lineage (NCBI taxonomy): Eukaryota > Metazoa > Chordata > Actinopteri > Aulopiformes > Paralepididae > Notolepis > Notolepis coatsorum. Next base: position 3,246,052 of record NC_140181.1, on the reverse strand, counting down.
CATGTTTTTCACACGGAAAGCATGTAGTTCATTCTTGTTCTGTGTGGTTTTCTTTCTTTTTAATTCCTATAGACCATGGAAGAGTACATGAGCAAGCCAGCGTTTTAACACCGGAATAGTGAAGGATGGAACGACATGGGGACGAAGACGAAGACGCAGAAGAAGAAGACTACAAGTGTACCGGGCAGCAATGAGTCATACAAGAACCTAGCCCCTTTCGTGACGGCTGATGATCCATCGGTCACTTGCTCCACCTAACTAGCCACGGGAACATTCACTCTGAAGCACTGGTTATTTACCAACTGTTGGTTCTACATTTATCACAGAGAAATGTCAAAGGTACTCACAGTTGCACGAGGGTTTCACACACAAAACCGGGGTGGTTTGAAAGCTCGGCGTTGCTAATAAACATTTAAAAAAAAATTATAATCTGGTCAACACTGCTCAAAACGGCTTTATTTCCGTATTTGGCTGCCTGGTGCGCCTGCGCTGTGATCAATGGGCATCATGCACCCGAACGCCGGAAATAATGCAGTGTTGACCAGTTTATAATTATTTTTTTAAATGTTTATTAGCAACGCCGAGCTTTCAAACCACCCCGGTTTTGTGTGTGAAACCCTCGTGCAACTGTGAGTAGTCACGAAAGGGGCTAACAATAACCGAATATGGAAATATATTCAAAATATTCTCCCCCCGATCCCACTGAACCATTTCAGGGAGAAAAAAGAAAAAAGGGGAAGTTGAATGTCTGTTCATTGTCTGCCTGAGGTGCTGCTGTTATGTAAGAGGCGTCCTCTCTCTACCGGGTCACCGTCTGACTGCAAGTGACGATAACATCTTTATCCACTCCTTTTTTTATTACAAAAACGATGAAGTATAGTTACTAAAGGTCACGGTCGTCGAGACACTCGTTAATCAAGAAGTGCTTTTAGATCCATAGAAATGTTGATTTTTATATTTAAATTTACATGTTATATTTATGAAGGAAGTGCCCATAGATATAGATTATATATAGCATATCTAATCTATAGTGTGCTGTTATGGGCAGGACCGTTCTTTTGAAGGGAGTTATTTGCTATACTGTGGGGGTGTGATGTCATTGTTTTTCTAAAAGAAGAAAAAAAAATATGTGTGATGTTGCAGAGTTTGATTATTAAAAGATGTATTTTGTTTAATAATGTCCGTGCTCTTTGAATAATCAAATAATGTTTTTGTTATATACTGAATTCATTATGTTTCAGTCTATTGTATTTGGGAGCTGCGTCCAGGGTGCTGGAAATTCATTGTAACTTTGCTAGTTAATAATAATAATAATAACTTTTTATATAGCGCCTTTCAGAAGAACCAAGGTCGCTTTACATAGGGCGGGGGGGGATGACAAATTAACAAACATAGTGGACAGACACAACATATACATATACATATAAAGTGAGAAATTAGGGGTTAAAGGCCAAGTTGAAGAGGTGGGTTTTGAGCAGTTTTTTGAATGAGTCCAGAGTTGGGGCGGTGCGGAGTTCTGCGGGGAGGGAGTTCCAGAGGGTGGGAGGTGCCACACTGAAAGCTCTGTCCCTGAACGTCCGCAGTCTGGTTTGGGGGATGGAGAGCTGACCAGTGTCCGTGGATCGCAGGGACCGTGACTGAGTGTAGGGGTGGAGGAGGTCAGTGAGGTGCCAGAGCGTGAAGGGATTTGTAGGTGAGCAGGAGGGTTTTGTAGGTGATGCGGGATTTGATGGGGAGCCAGTGGAGTTGTCTGCAATCATCACTATCATGAATGTAATTACTCTCAAAGCTATTAAGGTGTTGCTCTGTGTTCTGTATTTTATTTTTTTATTACACACAAGCATTAACAGTAAACATCCAATGTAAATCACCATTTGAATCAATATAAATGTAGTTTACAAGATATATACCTAATACTTGCTATCTAATACAATACATACATATGCTCTTGCTCGCTCTCCCCCCCGGACCCCCACTTGGATAATCCATCCATTTTCATTCGCTTCTAACCAGGCATTACAATTCATATGCTAGCTTTTATTCTCTCCACCACTTCTAACCAGATTGCAATGTTGGTTTCACTGACACCTAAAATTCTTGCTGTAGATATCTCTAGATAAATCACATCGAGATAGGTAAGAACCCATACCTTCCGGCACATTTTATCCGGTTGAATCCATCGTGATGCTATCAGCTTTTTAGTAGCTGTGAGACCGGATAAAACTAGTCTCTTTAGCTGTATAGGGGCTGCAAACTGAAAAACATCATTCAACAGCAATACAGAGGGATGTACAGGTATGTTCAGAAATAAGAATTCTGATAATTGCTGGGTCACTTCTTCCCAGAATATTTTAACCGGTGGGCAATCCCAATACATGTGCATCAATGTACCCTCATCCCCATTTGAACATAAGGAACATAGAGAATCTTGTTTAAGTCCCATTCTGTTCAATCTTATAGGAGTCAGGTATGTCCTATGAATATAATTAAGATTAATTTGTTGATGGTCCGGGTTGTGTGACGCAATTTGAACGTTTGCCCAGACTTCTTGCCAATCAAAATCTATTTCCAAGTCTGGTATATCCCTCCTCCAGACTGAGTCTAGGGGAAGGATTCCATACGAAGACGTTAGTAAGTGATGATAAAAATCAGATACGAAGCCTCTCGATGTCTCTCTTTCATAGAAGAATTTGTGATATCTGTGGTGCTCAATTGGTATCCTTAATGGGACTCCATGAGCCTTCAAACAATCCAATAACTGCGTAAAAATAATATGTGGAACTGGTGAGGTTAAATTTGTTATTTATATCTTGATAGCTACAAAAACCCTGTTTGTTGAAAACATCTCCCAATGAGTGTATGCCCTGCTTTTCCCATTTGGGATATCTGATAGGTCGTTTTCCAATAAGGAGTGCATTGTTATTGAATAGGGGAGTATGGCTATGCCATTTATGTTGGTTAGAATATTTTTTTTGTGTTTCACGCCATATCCGGATCACATGTGTAATAAGGGGGCCAAATTTCAATTCGCATTGCTTAATTGACCATTTGACTTGATAATATGGTGTGTATACTATGTCCTGCAGTCTATGTGGTGCTACCAGTGGCGGCCGCCACTGGGGGGTGCTAGGGCGCCGCCCCCCCTCAGGCCCTGCCCTGGTTATATGAGAGCAGAACAAGAACAATTATTTTTTAGTTTTTAGTTTTATAGCCCTATAAATAATATAAACATGTTTAAAATGAATAATATTTACTCATTTTAAGTATGTTTGTGTTTCCAATGCACAATATAACGTTAATATATAAAATAAAAAATTCTCGTTTTCCTGAACAGG
>NC_140181.1:3222717-3237717 GCF_963971535.1 Notolepis coatsorum | reverse complement strand
TCTATCCGCCCTTTGTTTGTGCGTCCTACCAAATCTCATGTGCACAAAACAAAGCCCATCAGTATCCGACCAGTCATCTCCCTGTCCCCCACAGTCCAATCCATACATCATAATTCCTCAGAGACTCTTCCCCACATTTTCCAGCTCAGCCCTCAGGCCGGCTCCGCCCCCCAGGCCAGGCATGCCCCCAGGTCCAGTCATCCATCCTGCCATGACAACCTGGTCGTCAGATGAGTCTTTTAGCCAGGAAATTTGTCCCAAAACCCCATCTGTTCAGTTATTACAACCTGGCCCCACCCGCATGGGGTTCTGTAGAGACGGGGGCGAATGCATACAAGAATTCTCCCACCACAATTTGGTAACTGATCACCAAATGGATCAGTTATGGACTGCCGAGAAACAGGGAAGATGAAATCCTACGTTACCGTGTTAATGTAATGTATTCATGTGTCCCCCCGAGTTGATCTGCAATCCCCCCTCGACTGAGCTGTTGAAGAAACAAAAGCACAAAGCAAATCCTATTACACAATATGTCAACATACTTTTAAGGGAAGCCATTAATTCCATATGCAAATGTGGTGGAACTACTTAGCTGTCGTCGACCAACTGTTCCAATGCACCTCAGCCCCCAACAGTCCTCTCCCACCAGATCATGAAAAACATTTGGGAAACAAAAGAAACAGACAAATAATCAACAAAATATCTCAATAAACACATCCTCCCATTACACACGTGGCAGACCACTTGTGAACGCTTCACGCATACCGAGAAAATATTAAAGGAATAAAAACAACAAGCTTCAAACTTCACATGCACACAACCTTTTCACTCATCATCATCAGTCCAGAAAATTACAGATCAAAAATAGAAAAGAAACCTAAAAATCTAGACTTAAACGCTCATCCACACATAACAGTGGCTGTTAACTCCTAAGACATTCAAAAGAAATAAACTCAAATGAAAGTAACGATTAAAATTAAAACACCGCTATGGCTTATACCAAAAGTGGTCAGTTGGCTCACCACAAGACCTAACATCCTGTCTATTGTTAGGCCAACCAGATAACAGACTCGGTCCACTATCTGTCATCCCCAGCCTCAATCATCCACTAAAAAGAAAAAACATAGACAATAACAGACCACACACATCATTCACAGTCACTCAGATCATTTCAACCACCATCTCTTTCCAACATATATTACACATCTCATAAACAAATACTTTCAACCTGTTAATCAACCACAGACAAGACACTTGGACAAGACACTGGTTAGTTTCCCTTCCTGCTCTCAACCTCAGGCTAATCCAATATACTCCACTTAGACTCCTACCCACTGTCAGAAAGAGTCTAGGAACTCCCTCTCAACGATAGAACCTCAAAGCATTCCTAGTACCCTGAGAGTCTACCGCTATTCCCTCTAATCAAATAGTTAGTCATTCAAAAGTCATAATCCAATTGAATGATTATCTTAATGATTTTTCTTGCTCGCCCTTCTCAGCTGTTTCCTGAATTAGCCCCCTGTCCCATCTTCCTGTCACCTCCTGTCTCCCTCATGCTGCCTTTGATCCTGTATTGACCCCTTACAACCACGTCCTGTGCCCCTGTCGTAAAAATAGCTGTCATTTGTTATCATACTCTGACCCTTGCTCCCTATCTTCACCAGCTGTGACCTCTCTCCTGTTGTAAAGATAGGCGTCATCTGTTATCTCACTCTGCAACTGTGCCCTCCAATCTTCACCTCCGACCTGTCTCCCTGTTGTAAAGATAGGCTAGCTCCCTTTTGTGAGTGTAACAGTGACCATAACCAACAGGTTTTAGCATCCCCCGTGGCTTCCTGTGACCTGTCTCAAAGCATTCCTACCCCCCTGGGCAATATAACCTTCTCAACTTTTGCGCTTTCTGCCTACTGGCACCTGGTGCAAGCCCTTGCACCCCCATTGTCCCCTGGCATATGCAGGCCCTCCTGTAACTCCATCAAAAGGTTAATCATTACACACAGTCCACCCCGGGGGCAAATCAACACATTCCTGCCTGACCCTAACAGCCAAACACAGAAAATGTACAAACTAAACAGTAAAACATTTAAAAATAACTGCAAAAACACAATCATACAGTCATAAAAAACAGCCTATACACAAGTCCCCATCATTAAATTATCCTATTGTGACCCAAGGACTTGCAATCAATCTTAATATAAAACAGCCTATGTAATCCAATGGCATTAAAGATTTCAACAAAGTACACAAGCATAAACAGACTCTCAAAATAATTGTACTCTAGACAGATATAAATCACATCTTTACAAATATAAGCATCACTCATGTCGTAAAACATCATTAGTGATTAGTCCCCATATGTTAAGACTCAAAAACTGTAAACCGGACGTTCTGGGAACATTAACTCGGTACATATGTGACCTATGATTCTAATGTAGATGTATCAATTGAATACAATGCAAGCAATATGTCACTTTCAGTGTAGAGCAGTTTACCAAATTCAGCCCATTGCTACTCCCAAACTACTGTCTATCTGTATATCATGTATGTCATAAATGTTATGATGAATTGAAAACGGGGGGACCCTGTCTCTGGCCTGCATCCCCTTAACAATTGTATGCATTTAGCTGTACTGTTTTCAATCACTCAAACCCCCCTTGGTCAAGAATATACCCTTGTGTCTAATGTATATATGTATGTTTCCATCAAATACAATAACCCAGAGCAGCCAGGCTGTGAATCCCAGCTTTGTATAGGCCATGTATTCATTTTTTTATTTCCCCTTGATAGGCCACTGCCTTGTTTGCAGTCTAAGTAAACCTTTTATTGACTTCCTCCACATTAGTTTCGCTTCCCCCTTAATCTAAGCACCATACATGTTACATCACTTCTACTGTTTACACAAAATACAATGTACAATATACAAATATATAGCACAAAGCTAAATACAAACTCACCCGTTTCCCCTCGAGCGAATTAAATGAAAAACAGCGGTTCGCGCATGCGCACTAGCGCAAACGGCGCTCACAGCAAAACGATGTATCGCGACAAAGTACAACTATCACTACAAACCACTCCGTTTCGTCCTAATACAATGCCACAACATCCACCGCGTCCTCTAATACTTCCTAACCATCATTTTCAAAACTCTAATCATAACACATGTCGCCCGCAAACTCACAAAACAGCCGCACACAAGCTAACAGCCTAGCCAGCCTGATGCTCCCCTTCCTAGGTCCCACAATATGACGTCATCAACCTGCGACTGCTTCTCCATAACAACATCGTCGTACACATTGAATACCGCATTAAATATAACCATTAATACGGCCATAATCACATCAACGAACCACTCGATTCGCTTCCTAACAACAATTTCTCTCACAGTGTTTCGTCAAATCTCTCACCTCGCCACCTTAACGTCCCTAGATCACCGCGGCCCTTCCACAGAGCTAAGCTAGTTAGCCCCAACTTCCAATATGACTCGCTTCAGACTCGTATACCGTCCTGATCCACGTTTAACAACACAACAACCCGGCCAAGTTTGCTCTAAGAGCGTTAGTACACAATACATGCAATGAACATTTACATTGTAAACCGTTTTAATGAAACGATCTGTTGCTAAGAGCATATTGTAATTTTTGCCACGGCGTAACGTATTTGAAATGAGCGCCCAAGCTAACACGTTCTACCGGGACCTTCGTCGATCTCTTTGCCTTCTGAAATTAACCTTCTCTTGGCTAACAAGCAAATTCGTATCCCCCCAACCAATCCTTAACAACGGATCGGTTTCAGCTAGAACGGCTGATATCCCCAGTAGAAGATCCCCCCCCCCGTAAATAAGCCGGAGTCCGGCTAGTCTGGTTGATATTTTCAAAAGCCTACGTGTTACGCTCGGGAAGACCCCTCCGTACGCTCATTTCACCACTTACTACGTTAATATCCCGCGACCCGTAACGCACACCATCATATTGACGCTTTCTTTACATATCTACCTGATTCCGTGATCTGTTGCAGTGTTGGACCAGAGTCTGAAAGTCTATCTGCATCGGATGTAGGGCTGGGGCTAAGCTAAAAGCTAAGCTATCAGCTAAGAAGATGCAATATAAGCCGTCTATACCGTCAATCGTGATGGGCAACGTCAACTCCCTATCTAATAAGTGTGACGAGCTGGAGGCATTGGTGAAACACCAAAGAACTTACCGGGAATGTAGTTTGATGTGTTTCTCTGAGAGCTGGCTGAATGATAACATCGCGGACTCCTGTGTTGATATACCAGGCTTCACTGCAGTCCGTGCAGACAGAGATGCCAGAACGAGCGGTAAAAGCAAAGGAGGGGGTCTAATCCTCTATGTGAATAATCGATGGTGCAACCCGGGTCACATAACAGTTAAGGAAAAGATGTGCTGCCAGGATGTCGAACTTCTAGCAGCTAGTATCAGGCCCTACTATGTTCCCCGGGAGTACTCTCACATAGTCGCCATTGTTGTTTACATCCCCCCTCGCGCTGTCCCGGCAGTGGCGTGTGACGTCATCCACGACACTGTTGCGAGATTTCAGACTCAGCATCCTGATGCATTCATCCTGATCTCAGGTGACTTTAACCATGTCAGCCTTGCCTCCCATCTAACTGGCTTTGTACAATATGTTAACTGCCCCACAAGAGAGAACAACACACTAGATCTACTGTATGCAAATGCCAGGGAAGCATATACTGCCACAGCACTCCCACCAATTGGCAGATCAGATCGCAATTTGGTTCACCTTCAGCCCTGCTACAAACCCTGTGTGCAGAGGCAACCTGTAACCACTCGGACATTTAGAAAATGGACACCAGAGGCCAGTGAGTCCCTGAGAGCCTGCTATGAGTGTACAGACTGGGATGTATTGCAGGATACAGACGGGAATATGGGGACCTTGGACACTGACAGGAAGGCTGACTGTATCACCAGTTACCTGACCTTCTGCAGGGACATGATTGTACCAGCAAGGACTGTGCGCTGTTTTTCAAACAACAAGCCCTGGATCACCGCTGACCTTAAGAGGCTTGTTAATGAGAAAAAGGCGGCATTCAGGAAGGATGACATAGAGAGGCGCAAGCAGGTGCAACGGGAATTAAAGAGGAGTCTGAAGCAGGCCAAGGAGGACTATAAGAGGAAGGTGGAGAGGAAGCTGCAGCACAACAACACCAGAGAGGTGTGGAGGGGAATGAAAACCATCACCGGCTATAAGCAGGTAAACTGCCAGGCAGAGGGTGATGTGGACAAGGCCAACGAGTTTAACCAATTCTACAACCGGTTTGACACGGCAGCCAGGGCTCGCTCTGCCCCTGTTGACCAGGCCACACCAACCCCCCCTACCACCTCTCCAGCTGCAGCTCCTCCCCCTGCACCATCTCCTCCTCACTGCTGCAACCACAACTCTGCAGTTCCGCTCCCTAGCCCCACCCCCTGTCACCTAGCCCCCCCCAGTGACCTAGTCCCCCCCCCCTGTCACCTGCCCCCCCCCCCCTGTGTCACCCAGCCCCCCCCCCCTTGTCCCTCACAGTAGATGAGGTGAGGGCGGAACTTAGGAAACTGCGTCCAGGAAAGGCGGCTGGCCCGGATGGCGTGTGTTCGAGGCTGCTGAAGCTCTGTACAGACCAACTGGCTGAGCCGCTCCAGAAGCTCTTCAATATGAGCCTGCGGGACATGAGGGTGCCGGTCCTGTGGAAAACATCATGTCTTGTGCCGGTACCCAAAGCTGGGCGCCCGGCCGAGCTCAACGACTACAGACCGTTGGCCCTCACGTCACACATCATGAAGACACTGGAGAGACTGCCAATACGATAGTTCGAGCGTCACGCACCTCTGCTATCCCTGCTTCTACACCATCTGAGGCCACAGACTGAACACGCCCTTGACCCCCTGCAGTTTGGGTATCGGGAGAGCATCGGGGTGGTCCTCTACATGCTCCATCGGGCCTACTCCTACCTGGATGAGCCGGGGAGTTATGTGAGGATTATGTTTTTTGATTATTTTTTTTTCGAGCGCTTTTAATACTATTCAACCTCCCATACTTAAAGACAAGCTCAGGAAGATGGGGGTGGATCCCTCCTTCACTTCCTGGATCACAGATTACCTGACAGACCGACCACAGTTTGTCAGAATGGGCAACTGTGTCTCGGAGACAGTGGTCAGCAGCACTGGGGCTCCACAGGGGACTGTTCTCGCTCCGTTCCTGTTCACCCTCTACACGGCAGACTTCAACTACAACTCTGAGTCTTGCCACGTCCAAAAATACTCGGACGACACAGCGATTGTGGCGTGTGTGAGGAAGGGACAGGAGGGAGAGTACAGGGACCAGGTGGGAGCCTTCAGCGACTGGAGCGAACGGAACGGCCTTCTCCTGAAGGCAAAAAAGACCAAGGAGATGGTACTGGATTTCCGCAGGTCGAAACCACCTCTGCAACCAGTCAGCATACGAGGAAACAACATTGCGACGGTGCAGACATACAAATATTTATGTGTGCACCTGGACGATAAGCTGGCCTGGGCTGCTAACGCGGAAGCGCTTTACAAGAAAGGACACACTTCCTTAGGAGGCTCAGGTCTTTTAATGTGTGTGGGGAAATGTTGTTTATGTTCTATCAGGCAGTGGTGTCAAGTGTGCTCCTCTACGCCGCTGTCTGTTGGGGTGGTAATACCACGGCCAGGGATACCAGACGGCTGGATAAGCTTGTCAAGAAGGCTGGCTCAGTGGTAGGGAGGAGACTGGACCCACTGGGGACCGTGGTGGAGAGCCGCACTCAGAGCAAGCTGCTGGCCATCATGGACAATACCAACCACCCTCTCCACCACACCCTGGTGGGGCAGAGCAGCAGTCGCAGCGGACGGCTCATCTCCCTGCACTCACGGACTGAGCGGCACAGGAGGTCCTTTGTCCCCACAGCCATCAGACTGTACAACAGCGTATTATAGTGCGGGGGACCTGACCTCTGACCCACACACCTGTTTACACCTGTTTTTACCTGTTTTTACAGAAATGTACACCATTTCTGTGGTATATTCTTAATGAAAACCTAAGGTTAATTGCAGCACAAGGAGGTCGCTAACTGGAAGGAGGAAAAAGGAGGTCCTTTGTCCCCACAGCCATCAGACTGTACAACAGCGTATTATAGTGCGGGGGACCTGACCTCTGACCCACACACCTGTTTACACCTGTTTTTACCTGTTTTTACCTGTTTTTACACCTGTTTTTACACCTGTTTTACATCTGTTTTTACACCTGTTTTTATTCACCTGCTTTTATCTAATCACGCTCATATTTAATATTGATGGGTATGATCTAATTGAATTTTATCATGTACTTATTTTTAATTCATGATGCAGACATAACGTGCAATAACTGTATGGGAACGGTCAATGTCTGTATACTATGTGAGCTGCGAGATACCCTGAATTTCCCCAAGGGGATTAATAAAGTATCTATCTATCTATCTATCTATCTATCTATCTATCTATCTATCTATCTATCTATCTATCTATCTATCTATCTATCTATCTATCTATCTATCTATCTATCTATCTATCTATCTATCTATCTATCGTTGCTGACGTTTTAGACCCCCGATCCCGGCCGCTTGAGAGGCGGCTACAAGCGGAGGTCCTGCGTTGCCCAGCAATCGTACACACACAATCCACTCACTGCCCAGACACGAAAAAAATATCTCAGCTTATCACGCACCTCCCGGAAGGACATGGGTCTGTCTGTAAACCAGGGTGCATCCTACCGTACTTCCTGAACGCAAAAACGAATGTGGCCACGATCAGGGACCACACGCCAAAGCGCAGTACGGTTCCTTCAATTTGCGAGTGGCCGTCCTGGACGTCCCCGCTGGTCGATTGAACCATGCCAATACGATAGTTCGAGCGTCACGCACCTCTGCTATCCCATCATCTCTCTAACCAATCCTCGGGCCGTGGCCCTTTAAACAACAACTTTCACACACTCATCACACTTTTTACCTATAATCTCCTCTCTAAGATCTGACTACTCTGCATTTTCCATCACTGTCCAGTCACCTCACAGTCCCACTTCCTGCATTTCTGTAACTATAATCCACGTTCTACCGCTCCTCGCCGTGTCCCCTCAAGTATTTTACCTAAACTATCCTATGTGCTTTGGATCTCCGTAAGCTATTACTTTCAACAAAAATAAAAAAAGTACTATCCCCCTGTCCGCAAGGGCCTGGCACCAAATACGCTGCCCGTACTTATTGCCATAAACCTCAAGCCAACAGGCCGGAAACGGCCTCCTGTGTCTAAATAACCACACAATACATCAAAAGCACATGATTGTATATTTACTGCACAACAAGCGCGATCCCTTTACCGTTGGACAGTCTAACTAAATCACCGCTCCACCATTCCTGTACGCAAAGACTATATTCACCCCGGGCCCCAACTAGTGGCTACACAACCAGCCTCCATCTTTCCCCTGGTCCTCCATCCAGACAGCAAAACCCTGCACTGCAAACCCCTTAATGAAACGCATCAACCCCCGGCTTTTTTCCTGGATGTCCCCAACGTGCAAGCAGGGCCGTGGCTCTGAGCAGCCAGCCACACAAATCTCACCGCACATCTTCAGGGGGGGCACAACAGGGCGGGTCAGACAGGCACCATTTCTGTGGTATATTCTTAATGAAAACCTAAGGTTAATTGCAGCACAAGGAGGTCGCTAACTGGAAGGAGGAAAAAGATCATAAGTGATAGAATTTGGTCTCCTCATCTGACTTCCAATATAGCCAGCAAGGAATAAACGTGGTTCAGACGGGAGAGTTCGAATTCAAACTCATGTATTTATTTGTCTCGTCGGCCAAGAGTGAATAAAAAGGTTGCTTTTCACATACAAGGATTATCAGAATACATTAACATGTCTGTTCTGTACAAAGGATCAACAAGGTTTGCATCTCAAAACCCCAACATGTACATACAACAGTCATTGTTAACATCGATGAAAATAGAGAATTTACTGTAAGCCCCTTTTCATATGAGTAAGCCTGGTTTCTAAGATAAGTATCTTTACATTCTATTCTAACCAACCATGGGACCATCCAGCTTACTTACATGAAAATCAGCCGACAGCATTCTCTGGGTTGGGAGCGGGGAGCCGCGGTCTGGGCTCCTGAATTAACACTGTTTTGCTCTTAAATACTATAATTTCCCACCAATAGTAGCACATTTTAATAATACGTTTGGTCCAATCCGGTTGGTTCTTCTGTGGGGGCTGTCCCCAAATCGATCTCCTGTGTGGGTCTTCCTTCAGTAAACAGAAGGGGGGGGCCGCCGATGGCCCCCGTCGGTGTCTTCCTTCAGTGAACAGGGGGGGTCTGCTGGTGGCCCCCGTCGGTGTGGCCTCTTAATGCGTACAGAGGAGGGCGCTTTTGATGACCCCCCTCCTTGGCTGCTCAAGTCTCCTCTGAATTAATTCAATACTTTAACATTCCTTCTATATGGTTCATGCAATGACCCATATGATGTCTAATATCACCCAAGTACAGTCATTGCTTTCTAGGCTGATACCAGACATCATATGAGACTACACCAACCTTTATTTACCAGACTGAAACTCTGTAATATAACTGTGATACATATACCAGGATTCTTAATTCTAAATATCTATATAGATGTTTTTATTGGTTTCTTTATAGAGTTGTCAATCCAATCAAAGCCAATCAAGTATCATGCTTTTTCATTTAACTTTGAACCATGTCCTTATTGATTAATGATCTTTAGTCCTGTCTTATACTTATCAGAGCCAGTTATCTGGTCTCTGCTGTCGCTGCTGAAATCTGCTAACAGTTGAGTGTGCTTTTCAGTTCCTTTGTTCTAGTGTTGCTGTTATCTGATGCAACTGTCTTTATAATCGTTCCTCATTTAGCCCTGCAGCCCACTCTGCTGCTAAAAAGTATACAAGGCATAATATTATGGTTTTCTAATTATTCACACATATTAGTTATGGAATTCAAGGTCAATATTACCACAACATCCATCTTAACTATTGATACTCGTGCCTGTACTGAGTTTTTAAGTTTGGACCACCTGTCAAAGTCGTATTTGATCTTATCTTGGAATTTTGTGTAATTGTACTTCACCATTTGGCTTATAGTAGGGAATACCTCAACTCCTAAACATCTGAAGTGTTTTACCATTGGTATTTTTTCTGGAAGGAGTATATTCTTTGCAGGAGCATTAAGTGGTAGGAAGGCCGACTTTGGCCAATTTATCCTAAATCCCGATAGATTGCCAAAGTCATCAATCAACTTGAGAAGATGAGGCATTGAGGTGGTAGGGTTTTGCATGAACAATATTACGTTGTCCGCATATAAACTAATATGATGTTGTGTGCCCCTAATTGCGATTGGTTCTATGGATTGGGATTGTCTTATATATTGTGATAAAGGCTCTAATGATAAAGCGAATAGTCCGGGACTAAGAGGGCAACCCTGTCTGGAAGAGCGCGATACCGGAAAGATTTAGACTGTTGTAATCATGGCCAATGGGTCTTTGTATAATACTTTTATCATATCAATGAATTCTTTTCCTAACCCCATCCTTTCTAGTACTGCCCATAAATAAGACCATTCCAACCTATCAATGGCTTTCATCGCATCCAGGGACAGCATCGCTATAGGTGGGGTGTCATCCTTGCTGGCATCTAGCACATGTAATAACCGTCTTATATTATCCGTGATCAAGCGGCCTCTTATGAAGCCAGTCTGATCAGGATGAACTAAAGACGTCATATGCTTTTGAAGTCTGATGGCTAATACCTTGGAATACAGCTTGATATCGGTTCCGAGGAGACTCAAGGGTCTATAACTAACGCAATCGGTGGGGTCTTTGTCTGTTTAAGGAGGACTGTTATCAGTGCAATATTGTCGATCTTATGGAAATTCCCCTCCTTGATTGAGTATAAAATCATATTAAGTAATAGGGGTCCAATTACATCCCAGCATGAGAGGTACATTTCTGGTGGGATACCGTCCCTTCCAGGAGCCTTACCACTTTGCATTTCAGATATAGCCTCCCTAAGTTCATCTAGTGTGATGGGTGTTTCTAACTGTTTAGCGTCATCCTCTGATAGTTTAGGAAGGTTAATTTGATTAAGATATATGTCCATTTTGTTTTGATCGAAGGCCATTTGTGATTTGTACAAGTTGGAGTAAAACTTTGTGAATGTCTCGTTGATTTTTTTAGGGTCTGTAACAAGTCCTTGCTGTGCCTTAATAGTAGGGATATCTGCAAATTTTGCGTTGGCTCGTATCTGCATAGCTAGTAGGTGACTTGGTTTAGAACCATGAAAGTAATACTGTTGTCTTGTGCTACGTATTTGAACTTCAGATTATTGTTTTAAAATGGCATTAATCTCTTTTTTTAACACATTAATTTGAGATTCCAATCGAACCGAGTAGTTGTATTGTAAAGAGGAAAATAACGTAGAGTAAAGCGTTTCCAGCTCTGCCAGTTTTGAACAACGATTCTTGCGTATTTTGGAGGAAAAGACCCCGGTGAAAACCTTGATAAATCCCTTTACCGACATCCATAATATCCTGGAGGCCTGTACCGATTGCGCATTCTCCAGCAGGAATTCAACAAGAGCTTCTTTGAATTGTGTATTGAATTGTGTGCTCTGTGTAATTCAATAAGGCAACATAACGCAGGAAGAAAAAAAATAATACAGCTGATGCTTTATTTATACCTTTTGATTCATCACACATTATTGAACACGTACAAAATGGTTTAAAAATGGGCATATACATACACAACAACTGCATGGTATATAGGCCAACGATACAGAGCTTTGCAGTATGAAAGGGTTGGAAGGCAGGCGACGGTCTGACGCAGGATCAGTAAATAATTTTCCATAATTTATAACATTAAATCCACCATAATAACCCTGATATAATCACGACGTACAAACACTCGTTCTTGCGCTTGGTCATAATCGGCTACACTGTAGGTATTTCATATATTACAAATCTGTATCATGTAAACTAGATTTACGTCCCACACGCCACCAGACTATTTTGAGACGGTAGTATAAACATTACTTTTATATTCACATATAATTCACTTTATTATAAGAGGAGGATATCTCGTCGTTGCCGTGCGCGCGTCACATTCCAGCGACAGGTTTTCCACGGTACCCGGCCTCCCCGTCGTCCTCCTCGGTCTGAACCGGGGCGGCCGTCTCGGCCACTATCTCGTCTTTCACCTGCTGCTGCGTCTCGGCGGTTGAGGGTTCAACTCCCTCCTCCTCCTCCTCCTGAGCAGCAGCAGCAGACGCACTTTCCCTCTTGGCCAGTGGGCTTTTAGTGTCACCGGTGTCCGCTTGGTCCAAGTAGTCCTTCACCGCTTGTTCATATAACTCGTAGGGGAACTGTCCCCCGTTGTGGCGGGTGTCTCGCTTGTTGATGGCGGCCGGGTACTCTGTGAGGATTTTCGCCGCCAGATAAGTTGTCAACTGAATGAATGAAGGAAAACTTTATTACCAGATTGCAGAATGGGTACAATACAGTACGGCTCAACACACACAATTGTTACGGGGATGCAGACCAGAGAAAGACTTTCGTCTCCCCTTTTCAATTCATAATGACATTTATGACATACAGTAGAAGCCCTTAGAAGTCCAGCATTTACTGCTACTCTACCACTACTCCACCACTCCACTTTGTGACTCCTATTGTTCTGGATTTCACACCTCCAATGCCTGCCACAGGCTGGGGAGATTTTCATCTTACATTTTTATTCGTCCCAAATGTCCCAGCCCCATCCAATTTCTTAGTTTTTTTCACTGTTTATTTATCATGCATTGCAACACTAATATATGGTACAGTAGCCCAAGTCAGACTGCCCCATATAAAAATTATCTTGGGGGTCTGAGGGCAGTATCCCCCGACCCCTCCCTGGGGAAGCACTTAAGTTAAGTACCCTCGCTTTGTTTACTGCAGAAAATTTACTTCGGCACTTAGAGTTAAGTACCCTCGCTTTGTTTACTGCAGAAAATTAACACCTAGTGCTAGTTCTAAAGTGACATCGAAGTGACATAGGAGTGGCAGAAGGGACCTGATTCTGAAAAGATTCATCTGTAGGGACATACATGACATACAGGTATATAGTACTGGTATACAGGTATATATAGTACCATCGTCTTCGACGTCCTCATCCTCATCATCATCATCCGTTTGCCTTCTTCTCAGTGGCATCTTGTTGAGCTCGGATAGAAATAAGTTCTCCTCCGGCCGGCCAGTGGCGGCGGGTGATGTGATGATGGGGATTTTAGCCGGTGCCGGTTTGGCGGGCGGGGCTGCCGCTGCGACTGCGACTCCTCCTCTCGCCGGGGACGAAGCCGGTCTCGGCCCTCGTCACGGGATACTCCGAGCTGATGGTCTCCACGCCGATGATGTCCAGGAAGTCCTCCCTGTCCACGTCTTCTTCAGGGAGGCTCTTGCTCTTCGCCGCCGGCAGTCTCCTGCTGTAATAGCGGATCTTGGGCGCCTGGCCACCGCCGCCGGTCCTGCTGTAGTGCTGCAGAGCCGCGGCGGCGTCGGGGGGGTGAGGAGGGCGACGGTGTAGCTTCCTGATCTCCTCCGTGACCAGCATGTCGATGAGGTCCTGCGGGGGAACGTGGAGCTTCAGGGAGAGCTGCAGCAGCTCTCTCACCGCTCGCGGGTCCACGAGGGGGGGAGGGGACGGATCAGTCTCTTTTTCTGTTGTCCTCCTCCTCCCGTGTTCTCCCTCTTCTTCTTCTTCTGCTGCGTCCGCTGGTCCGCTCATCTCCAGCACCTTCAGCAGGTAGTAATCCACCAGCTTGGTGTCGTCCTCCTCGCCCTCCTCCTCCTCTTGGTCCCGGTTCATGGCGCGGCGTTGCATCATGATGTCGCTTCTTCTCTCCACCTCCTCCTCCTCCTCCTCCTCCTCCTCCTCCCTCGTCTGACGTCTCGCCCTGCATGAGGCCCTCTCGTACTCCTCGTGACCCCTGGCCACCGTCTCCTCCTCCGTCTCCAACTTCTCCTCCACGGGGACCACCCATGAGTCCTCCTCTCCTCCGGCCGCGTCGTCGTTGTCGTCGTAGGCGGCCAGGTTCCTGAGGCTGAACATGTCCTCGTCGTCGTCCTCGTCGTCCCCAAAGAAGCCGCCTCTCTTCTGCAGGTCGGCGGTGGTCACGGTCGACATCCTGCCCAGCTCGTCGAAGATGGAGCGCAGGTTGGCCAGGCTCTGCGGGGTGTACTGCTCCAGGCCCAGGTCCTCCGTGGCCCTCCTCTTGTAGGCGTCTCCCCGGCTCTCCCTCCTCGTCTTCGAACATCAGCGGGTACTTTTTATGAGGCCTGGGGAGGTTAGCGTAATAGTCTCCTGCTCCCGCGGCGGGTGCGGTGCGCGCCGGGGGGCTGTCCTCCTGACCGGCGCGGTGTGTCTGCTGTGCTGCGCGCGGCGGTCGCTGATAACGGGCGCAGCGACCGGTGCCCCCCGGCGGACTTGGACTCCCTCCCGGCGGCCTGCTGCTGGTTCTGCAGCGACTTGAGCAGGGCTTTCACCAGCTGCTGGGCGGGCGGCCCGTCCTGCTGCCTCTGCGGAGCGGGAGCGGGGGGCCTGCTGGCCGTCGTCCTGGAGAGACGCCAGCTGCAGCAGCACGCGGAACTTGTCCACCTCGTCCCGGTAGTCCTGCTGCGGGGCGGGCTGCTCTCGCGGCCCACCGCCCCCCCCCCGGGCCCCCGCCCCCCGCCCCCCCCCGGGCCCCCCGCTGCTGGTTCTTCAGGGTCTCGATGTACTCCAGGGCTTTGATCATGTCGGAGGAGGAGGGGCCCCCGGGGCCGGGCGGGGGGGGGGTAGGCTGCAGCCGGTAGCCGCCGGTCCTCGCTCTCTCCCCGCCTCGGAACCGGCCGTGGTGGCGGGGGAGGGACACGGCGTGCACGGCGCAGGCATGGAGGAGGAGGAGGAGGAGGAGGGGGGGCGAGGGTGA
>NC_140181.1:3186805-3222517 GCF_963971535.1 Notolepis coatsorum | reverse complement strand
GCTCCTAGTGGTCAACAGTGTCAGATTGTGGTCGTACTGGGCAGCTCCTAGTGGTCAACAGTGTCAGATTGTGGTCGTACTGGTTAGCTCCTAGTGGTCAACAGTGTCAGACTGTGGTTGTACTGGGCAGCTCCTAATGGTCAACAGTGTCAGACTGTGGATGTACTGGGCAGCTCCTAGTGGTCAACAGTGTCAGACTGTGGTTGTACTGGGCAGCTCCTAGTGGTCAACAGTGTCAGACTGTGGTTGTACTGGGCAGCTCCTAGTGGTCAACAGTGTCAGACTGTGGTTGTACTGGGCAGCTCCTAGTGGTCAACAGTGTCAGACTGTGGATGTACTGGGCAGCTCCTAGTGGTCAACAGTGGTCAGACTGTGGATGTACTGGGCAGCTCCTAGTGGTCAACAGTGGTCAGACTGTGGTTGTACTGTACATCAGCTCCTAGTGGTCAACAGTGTCAGACTGTGGATGTACTGGGCAGCTCCTAGTGGTCAACAGTGTCAGACTGTGGATGTACTGGGCAGCTCCTAGTGGTCAACAGTGGTCAGACTGTGGTTGTACTGGACATCAGCTCCCAGGTGTGAATGTGTGGAACTGTGTCCAGAGTGTGAAGCAGGGTGTTGCTGAAAAGGAGCAGACAGACACCCAGAACCCACCATGTGGGTAAATACAATAAAGGATATTCTTGCGTAACTGTGAACAGTGCCACTAAGTTCAAGTTCAAGTTCTTTAATAGTTGTCATACAGAAGTACAGAATACTTTCATACAAAATGCTTCTTACTGTTACGCTCCAGAGACTGTGCTAGACAAGATAGTATCAAATAACATAATAACATAATATAGCATGAATTTAGAAGAAGAAAATGAGGTCACAGTGTTCGGTATAGACATATGTACAATGTTCTGAGTTACCATATAATATACAATACACAATACTATGCAGTGTACTAATGTACAGTACTATCTAGTGCAAAGCAGAAATGGGATGAGGTACAATTTTAGTTACAATTTACAGTAAGGTGTACGAGTTGTAGTGCAATCCTTCATCCATAAATATAAAGTGTGGGGAGTGGGTGCTACAGTGTGTTTGTTTAAAGTGGGTGTGTGCTATAAAGTGTGTGGAGTGGGTGCTACAGTGTTTGTTTAAAGTGAGTGTGTGCGTGTGGATGTGTGTGCTATGTGCGTTTGGTGGTTGTTGTTGTGTAGTGTTCATTCATTGTTCGTTTAGCAGCCTGATGGCCTGGGGATAGAAGCTTCTTCTGAGTCTTTCTGTGCTCGCCTTGAGACTCCGGTATCGCTTGCCTGACCGCAGCAGTTCAAAGAGGCAGTTGTTCGGGTGACTGGAGTCTTTAATGATTCTCTTAGCCTTGCCCTTGCAACGCTTGTAGTAAATGTTCTGGAGGGTGGGGAGCCCCCCTCCAATTGTGCGTTCGGCTGAACGTGTCACTCTTTGTAGTCTGCTTCGGTCTTGTGCAGTGCTATTCCCAAACCAGGAGGTGATGTTGCCGGTCAAGATGCTCTCTATTGTACATGAGTAGAAGTTCTTAAGGATCTTCTGGCTGACTTGGAACTTCCTTAGGCGCCTGAGGAAGTAGAGGCGTTGTCGTGCCTTCTTCACAACACTGTCAATGTGTGTGGTCCATGTCAAGTCCTCGGATATGTAGGCTCCGAGGTACTTAAAGCTGTTGACTCTCTCAACCGGTGCCCCGTCGATGCTGAGGGGGCTGTAGTCCTTGACCCCCGACCTCCTGAAGTCCACAATCATCTCCTTTGTTTTGCTGACGTTCAGGGAGAGGCTGTTTTCCTGGCACCATCCCGCCAGGACCTTGACCTCTTCCAGGTAGGCCCTCTCGTCGTTGGCAGAGATCAGGCCCACCACCACTGTGTCGTCAGCAAATTTGACGATTGTATTGCTACTCCGCTGAGCCACACAGTCGTGTGTGTACAGGGAGTAGAGGAGGGGACTCAGAACACAGCCCTGGGGGGCCCCTATGTTGAGGGTGATGGATGAGGAGGTGCAGTTGCCTGCTCTCACCACCTGGGGTCTGCCAGTCAGGAAGTCCAAGACCCACTGGCAGAGGTCATAGCCCAAGCCCAGGTCCCTGAGCTTGGCTATGAGTATGGAGGGGACTATGGTATTGAATGCCGAGCTGTAGTCGATGAATAGCATTCTCACATAGTTCCCCTGCCTCTTGTCCAGGTGTGATGCTGCTGTGTGCAGCACATGGGATATGGCGTCCTCCGTGGACCTGTTGGGGCGGTATGCAAATTGCAGGGGGTCCATGTTGATGGGGAGGGAGGAGCAGATGTAGCCCTTTACTAGCTTCTCAAAGCACTTCATGGCTATGGAGGTGAGAGCTACAGGGCGGTAGTCGTTGAGGCAAGCAGGCTTGGATTTTTTGGGTACAGGGATAATAGTGGACTTCTTCAGGCAGGTGGGGATGACAGCCTGTTCTAAGGACAGGTTAAATATGTCAGTGAATACTGGGGCCAGTTGGTCGGCACAGACTTTTAGGACGCGGCCGGGGATGCCGTCCGGACCTGCTGCCTTCCTGATATTCACTTTTTTAAAGGTCCGCCTCACCTCATGCTCTGTTACCCTGAACACTGCGCCTCCATCAGCAGCCGACCCCCCCCCCCCCCATTGCAGAGGCTTGTGAGCTGGTGTTGTTATTACCAGCATCAAACCTCGCATAGAAGGTATTGAGGTCATTTGCTAAGGAGATGTCACTGTTCAGTTTGAGGGAGGCGCCTTTGTAGTCTGTCATCGTTTTGAGCCCCTGCCACATAGCTCTAGAGTCAGCTTGTTCAAACTGGAGTTCAATTTGATCCCTGTAGCGCCGTTTGGCCTCTGACACTGTCCTCCTTACGTTGTATCGCGCCACCTTGTGGTCATTCATGTTGCCTGCCACTAGGCCGCCGTTGTATGCTTTGGTGCGCTCTCTCAGAGCTTCACGGACGGATTTGTCTACCCAGGGTTTTTGATTTGGGTAAACTTTCATTTTGGTAGTGGGGATTGTTTCTTTCACCCTAGTACAAACATAGTCCAGCACTGTCTCCGTGTAGACATTAATGTTATCTGTGTCGCGGAACACATTCCAGTCTGTGTAGTGAAACACTGACCGGATCGTCTCCTCTGACGTCAAATCCCATTTCTGCACCTCTCGCGAGACTACGGGAGTACTTTTTATTCTCTGTTTGTACTTTGGTGAAAGAAAAATGGACGCGTGATCTGATTTACCAAAGCCACTATCAGAATGAGCCTTGTAGCCACCTTTAAATTGCGTGTAACAGTGATCTAGGATGTTACCGCCTCTGGTGTTGCAAGTCACATGCTGATAGAAGTCAGGTAATACCTTTCTCAGATTGGCGCTATTGAAATCTCCCAGCACTAAAATGGCGGCGTTAACGTTCGCCACTTGTATTTTATTTACCTCGTTGTGTAGTCTGGAGAGCGCAACCTTGTTGTTGGCTTGCGGTGGGATATACACTCCGATCAGGACGATCGCCGTTAACTCCCTCGGGAGGAAGAAAGGACGACACTTGATGGTTATATATTCCAGTTCTGGGGAGCAGTGGTTGGATAATTCCTTCACGTTAGTTGGATCGCTCCAATTTTTGTTAAACATGAAGGCAATACCTCCTCCACGTTGTTTACCGGACTCTGATGTCCGATCCTTGCGATGGATAAAGAAGTGATCCGCTGGTTGAATCGCGTGGTCTGGAACCTCCGGTGTGAGCCATGTTTCGGTGAAGCAGAGGACATTGCAGTCCCTAACGTCTCTTTGATATTGAATCCTTGCTCGGATGTCATCCAGTTTATTGTCAATTGATTGTACATTGGCTAGCAATATACTGGGCAGTGGTGTACGGTGGCGTCTGGATCTCAGCCTGTTACGGATCCCAGCCCTCTTTCCTCGTCGTCTTTTCCTGGGCTCTGGGAACAAAGGATCTGGTCCTATTCTCCGGAGAATTTCTTCAGGCCATTGATGCGGTTCGGAAAGCTGATCCAGTGAGTAATCCAGTTGGTAAATATCCCGTAATCCAATGTCTATGAGTGACTGACGGTCATATACATTAAATGCACCAACAGTTGGTACGAACAAAACTCTAAAAACTATAAATATTAACAAAAGTAAACACAGTCTCGACGGAGCGAACAGAAAGGCAGCCGGTCGGAGCAGCGCCATCTCTGCTATAATATATAATAATAATATAATAATATAATAATAATAATAATATAATAATAATATATAATATATAATATAATATAATATATAATATATATATATATAATATTCATATTCATTGTTTGGTTTCATTTGGTCTCTGGCTGCTTCCTCTGCATCTAAACGCACCGTCCTCTCGCCGCCTCCCTGCCTCCCGTCCCCCGGGGGGCGATACGTCACAGATACTACACGCCGACGCCATGAAACCCACAGACATCACGTTATATATTTACATTAACTCTTTCAGTGCCAACCACGAGATTTCTCGTGTTTTTTTATAGGTGGTTGCTAGCCACTCACGAGATTTCTCAGATTTTTTTTTTTTTTTTTTTTTTTTGCGATCTGAAAAATTATTGCATCACCCGAGCCTACCCGAGTATTGCCGAGCTGCGCCGGCGATCACTGTGGAAAAAAGCGCCCCCTGTCGTCTCCCAGATGACATAAGTGATTTTGGAATGGACTCAATGAAAATGAATGGGGAAAAAAATCCGGTACTCCACATTTTCCAGTTCACTGATCCAGCCGGGGTTACTAGAGTTCATTCTGGAGCCTCAGATCCCCGCGGATCATGGAGATCCACTGTGTCGCGTTGGATCCATACACGTATCGATTTTTTCGAATGGTGATCAGGAATTGGAATATACCAGTTGGATACCATCTGATGTCAGGTAAGGACTCTATGTTATCAGTGGTAGGATAATCAGAGTAAGTTTGATGAAGTTATAAGCTGTTTTGTGAAATGTCTTCTTTTGGTTTCAATGTAAAACTCCGAGAGGAAATCAACGAGGCGATTATCCGCGCGCGGCCGTAATGTGCGTGCGTGCACGTATAATATTGATCATCTAGCGTTTATTTGAAAACGATTCATAAAAAGGCCGACGAATATCAACGTTGTGGAATATTCCACTAAAAGACGATTTTCATAGAATGCTCCAGAATGAGCTGTTTTTTATATCAAAACGGGGGCTTTTCTAACTGCTCTGAAACGGCAACGACGCGATAAAAAAACAATCTGCCTTCACAGCACTGTCTGGAAAATAGTCTTTGATAATGCGATGGGCAGATTAGACACATAGCCATAATTTAAAACATAGATTAGGCGATATTAACGTTAACATTGGCGCGGATGGTGGCATTCAAGCGGTAAAATGGAAAACCAGGCGTGGCACTGAAAGAGTTAACATGCTCCTCCGACTCACCCTCCCTGCGCGCACGCGGTACAAAGGCCATCCGAAGAAATACTTTCATCCACTTAGGTCACTTTCACATATAGTTTTGGTGGACTCGGTGCGGTTCTGGGGCTGAAGTTGCAACATTGTTGCATTCTTCATTTGGTTCGCCTGCGTTCACATAGAAATCTGTGAGGCGGACCGAACCTTCGAACAATGTCACGCGGTCGAAAAGGGCGCTTGTCTATTGGACAGTGGAAATGTGTGTGTGGCTGCGAGCCCGTGTGTGCGTGCGCGCGCGTGTGTGTGTCTGTGTGTGGACTGCGAGTCCTCCAGATCAGCGGAGCGGAGGCGAATTTTGACATGGCATTGATCCATTGTTCTATTGAAGCACATTACCGCCATCCTCTCGCTAAACAACTTGTAGACCACAGTGTTTTTATGAGTGCCCACAAGTAGCTGTTTTATTAATAATATAATAAGCCGCGTTTTTTCTTCCTTCTTCCCAAGATGCACAGATATATAGATAGATAGATAGATAGATAGATAGATAGATAGATAGATAGATAGATAGATACAGTAGATAGATAGATAGATAGATAGATAGATAGATAGATAGATAGATAGATAGATAGATAGATAGATAGATAGATAGATAGATAGATAGATAGATAGATAGATAGATAGATAGATAGATAGATAGATAGATAGATAGATAGATAGATAGATAGATAGATAGATAGATAGATAGATAGATAGATAGATAGATAGATAGATAGATAGATAGATAGATAGATAGATAGATAGATAGATAGATAGATAGATAGATAGATAGATAGATAGATAGATAGATAGAGAGAGAGAGAGAGAGAGAGAGAGAGAGAGAGAGAGAGAGAGAGAGAGAGAGAGAGAGAGAGAGAGAGAGAGAGAGAGAGAGAGAGAGAGAGAGAGAGAGAGAGAGAGAGAGATAGATAGATAGATAGATAGATAGATAGATAGATAGATAGATAGATAGATAGATAGATAGATAGATAGATAGATAGATAGATAGATAGATAGATAGATAGATAGATAGATAGATAGATAGATAGATAGATAGATAGATAGATAGATAGATAGATAGAGAGAGAGAGAGATAGATAGATAGATAGATAGATAGATAGATAGATAGATAGATAGATAGATAGATAGATAGATAGATAGATAGATAGATAGATAGATAGATAGATAGATAGATAGATAGATAGATAGATAGATAGATAGATAGATAGATAGATAGATAGATAGATAGATAGATAGATAGATAGATAGATAGATAGATAGATAGATAGATAGATAGATAGATAGATAGATAGATAGATAGATAGATAGATAGATAGATAGATAGATAGATAGATAGCAGTGGTAAGGTAATAATTGTGAGGTTTCGCCTGTTCCCTGGACCTTTAATTCCCTGTCTCCTCACCTCACCAGCCCCCACCCTTGGACTTTCCCTGTCTACTCTCCTCAACAGCCCCCACCCTTGCGATGTTTTACTCTCCTCTGCTCTTCACCAGCCCCCACCCTTGGACTACCTTTCACAGCTGTCATAAGTTATGATTAGCGCCCCAGAGGGCTTTAAATACCTGGACCTCCCCTCCAGTCCTGGTCGGGTCGTTCTGTATGCTGGTTCGGTGTTCTGGACTCTGTATCTTTATCTGTGTTCACTGTTCATGGAGTCCTGGACGTTACCATCACCTGCCACGTCTCCGGCGTGAGACGACGTGCCAGCCATCACCACCTGTCGCCGTTTGCCTGGAGTGGGACACCGTCTGCGCTCTCTAATCCTCTACGGGAGGTTTTCCAGTGTTCCCACTCCAGACGTCAAGCCGGTGCGCATCGCTTCCTATTCCACGGGAGGATGCGTCTCTTCGCCCCGGTCCCCTGGGACCCCGGTGTTCCGCACTGCCCGTCTGCAGCATCCGAGGGGGGATCTCCGTGCCAGGCCTGGAGTGGTGTTCCCACTCCAGACCAGACGTCAAGCCGGCGCGCTCCCACTCCAGACGTCAAGCCGGCGCGCATCGCTTCCTATTCCACGGGAGGATGCGTCTCTTCGCCCCGGTCCCCTGGGACCCCGGTGTTCTGCGCTGCCCGTCTGCAGCTTCCGAGGAGGATCTCCGTGCCAGACCTTCCGCCGTCGGAACCCTGCCATCCCTGTAAGCAGCTCTGGCCCTCGCCCTGTCCAAGGCCTTAACCCTGTTCTCTGTCCCCGTCTCCAGCCCGCCTCTCCGGGCCTCTGTCCCTGTCCCCCTCTCCAGTGCCCCTGGTCCTGGTCCTTGACTTTTTGCCCTGGCCCTGTCCCTTAGCCTTAGCCCCTTAGCCTGCTCGCCTCTTAAGGGCACAGTGCAGCATTTTCTATTTTCCTTTACTCTAGTGTTTTTGTGTTCTCCCTTAAAGGGACTGTGCCGCCTTTTGTTATGTAAGAAATAAATGCCCTGTTTTGGCTTACTCTCATACCTGTCTTGTGTTGTGCGATTGGGGTCGGTTACAAACCATAACAAGATAACAAACAGCGGTTTGTGTTTGTGCAGTTCAAAATTGTGCCAACAACATATCGCCCACTTTCATTTCAGACTATTGATACAGAGATATGTCATTCCATGAGCGGAGAGAGACCTGCTGCAGACAGAGTGGAGGTAATGTAATTATTACAAATGGTAACTGACTGTTTTGACTCGAAATACGCATTAAGCATCGGGTATTGCTGTGCTGTTATGTCTGTGGAGCGAGACATAATCAAATCAGTAGCGCGTGTGTGTGTGTGTGTGTGCGTGTGTGTGTGTGTGTGTGTGTGTGTGTGTGTGTGTGTGTGTGTGTGTGCGTGTGTGTGTGTGTGCGTGCGTGCGTGTGTGTGTGTGTGTGTGTGTGTATGACTACTCGGGTAATCCATGCGAGAGCGCAATCTGGGAAGACATCACTCGCGTCCATCTCTAGTTAGAGGTAACGTTGTCATATTTCCGGTTATCCTAGGCATTGTCCAACTAACACCTCTCCCGAAGGCTACCCGGTCATGTCCGCTTCCATTCATTGTGCTAAGCTAGGCTAACGTGCAGCCAGATAGCACAGAGAGGAAACTGGTATCTATCTTCTCGTCTCTCTCTCTGGAGAAGACGGTATACTAAGCTAATTCCCCAAACGTGTTGGCGTGTTCCTTTAAGTCAGCTAACCCGCCTCGGGCCACATGTGTGGGGATCCGTTTGTTCCTTCTTGGCCCAGAACACCTTTCAGACTGGGATCCTTTGATTTAAACAGGAATCCCGAGGCTCCGGGCCGTTCCTAATCATCCGTTCCCCACTGAGCCGCGACGCAGGCAGCACATGAAAGTGTATCATTGCCACAGTAGCAGAGTAAATGCCTTGGCTGCAGAAGCGCCCGCTGCAACAATAATACATTATGTTCATCCCCTTGGAAAGATCGACTTGACTTAATTAAGGTTTTGCGAAAAGATGGGTTGCCTCAAAGTGCTCGCTGCGTATTACAATGTCGTGACCAATGTGTGCATCCATGGAGTAATTATCATCTGTAATATGATTATATTACAGCCATAGAAGAAACACGCCCATCATCTGTTTCATTATCCAAACGCAGCTTTGCAGTGGAGAGGGATTTGTAGAATAGAACCCATTGGTAAGTTCCTCAAAGCGTATATAAAATGAACAGCAGAACCATTTTGACAGAATACATTATGCTTGGATTTCTCCCTATATTTTTGGCTTAAAGGTTAAAAAAATGCTGTTAATGGTGTTATAAGTGGTATGACTTTGTTAAAATGAGTGCCGGGTTCGCCTCCCGCTCCCGGGGGATCACCTGTCGCATGTCCTCCCCACCTCCTCTCCCGTTCGCCCCCTCTCCTCCCCCGTCGGTCATGACTGACCATGAAAACGAAATAAATGCTAAAAAATAATCTTAAAAAAAATGAAAATGAGTGTTAAATAGCTCTACATTCCAACAGCCATCACTGGTGTCTGGTCAGTAACATGGGTCTCCCAGTCCCTCCACTCTGCAGTAAACAGCCATCACTGATACAGAGTGTCTGGTCAGTAACATGGGTCTCTCAGTCCCTCCACTCTGCAGTAAACAGCCATCACTGATATAGAGTGTCTGGTCAGTAACATGGGTCTCTCAGTCCCTCCGCTCTGCAGTAAACAGTCATCACTGATACAGTGTCTGGTCAGTAACATGGGTCTCCCAGTCCCTCCACTCTGCAGTAAACAGTCATCACTGATATAGAGTGTCTGGTCAGTAACATGGGTCTCCCAGTCCCTCCACTCTGCAGTAAACAGCCATCACTGATACAGAGTGTCTGGTCAGTAACATGGGTCTCTCAGTCCCTCCGCTCTGCAGTAAACAGTCATCACTGATACAGTGTCTGGTCAGTAACATGGGTCTCCCAGTCCCTCCACTCTGCAGTAAACAGTCATCACTGATATAGAGTGTCTGGTCAGTAACATGGGTCTCCCAGTCCCTCCACTCTGCAGTAAACAGCCATCACTGATACAGAGTGTCTGGTCAGTAACATGGGTCTCTCAGTCCCTCCACTCTGCAGTAAACAGCCATCACTGATATAGAGTGTCTGGTCAGTAACATGGGTCTCCCAGTCCCTCCACTCTGCAGTAAACAGCCATCACTGATATAGAGTGTCTGGTCAGTAACATGGGTCTCCCAGTCCCTCCGCTCTGCAGTAAACAGCCATCACTGATACAGTGTGTCTGGTCAGTAACATGGGTCTCTCAGTCCCTCCACTCTGCAGTAAACAGCCATCACTGATATAGAGTGTCTGGTCAGTAACATGGGTCTCTCAGTCCCTCCGCTCTGCAGTAAACAGCCATCACTGATATAGAGTGTCTGGTCAGTAACATGGGTCTCCCAGTCCCTACTGCTCTGCAGTAAACAGCCATCACTGATATAGAGTGTCTGGTCAGTAACATGGGTCTCCCAGTCCCTCCGCTCTGCAGTAAACAGTCATCACTGATATAGAGTGTCTGGTCAGTAACATGGGTCTCCCAGTCCCTCCACTCTGCAGTAAACAGTCATCACTGATATAGAGTGTCTGGTCAGTCACATGGGTCTCCCAGTCCCTCCACTCTGCAGTAAACAGCCATCACTGATATAGTGTCTGGTCAGTAACATGGGTCTCCCAGTCCCTCCGCTCTGCAGTAAACAGCCATCACTGATACAGTGTCTGGTCAGTACCATGGGTCTCTCAGTCCCTCCACTCTGCAGTAAACAGCCATCACTGATATAGAGTGTCTGGTCAGTAACATGGGTCTCCCAGTCCCTCCACTCTGCAGTAAACAGCGATCACTGATATAGAGTGTCTGGTCAGTAACATGAGTCTCTCAGTCCCTCCACTCTGCAGTAAACAGCCATCACTGATATAGAGTGTCTGGTCAGTAACATGGGTCTCCAAGTCCCTCCGCTCTGCAGTAAACAGTCATCACTGATATAGAGTGTCTGGTCAGTAACATGGGTCTCCAAGTCCCTCCGCTCTGCAGTAAACAGCCATCACTGATATAGAGTGTCTGGTCAGTAACATGGGTCTCCAAGTCCCTCCGCTCTGCAGTAAACAGTCATCACTGACCGGTATGACTGTGTATGAACGAATAATGGACTCTGTGAAGCGCTCTGAGTAAAGAGAGAGCGCTATATAAATCCAATCCATTATTTATTATTATTATTAGAGACGTCTGCAGGACAGGAGACAAACTAGAGATGTCTGCAGATGTTTCTAGTTTGTCTCCTGTCCTACAGACGTCTCTAGTTTGTCTCCTGTCCTGCAGACGTCTCTAGTTTACCTCCTGTCCTGCAGACGTCTCTAGTTTACCTCCTGTCCTGCAGACGTCTCTAGTTTGTCTCCTGTCCTGCAGACGTCTCTAGTTTGTCTCCTGTCCTGCAGACGTCTCTAGTTTGTCTCCTGTCCTGCAGACGTCTCTAGTTTACCTCCTGTCCTGCAGACGTCTCTAGTTTGTCTCCTGTCCTGCAGACGTCTCTAGTTTGTCTCCTGTCCTGCAGATGTCTCTAGTTTTCCTCCTGTCCTGCAGACATCTCTAGTTTGTCTCCTGTCCTGCAGACGTCTCTAGTTTGTCTCCTGTCCTGCAGACGTCTCTAGTTTGTCTCCTGTCCTGCAGACGTCTCTAGTTCACCTCCTGTCCTGCAGACGTCTCTAGTTTGTCTCCTGTCCTGCAGACGTCTCTAGTTTGTCTCCTGTCCTGCAGACGTCTCTAGTTCACCTCCTGTCCTGCAGACGTCTCTAGTTTGTCTCCTGTCCTGCAGACGTCTCTAGTTTGTCTCCTGTCCTGCAGACGTCTCTAGTTCACCTCCTGTCCTGCAGACGTCTCTAGTTTGTCTCCTGTCCTGCAGACGTCTCTAGTTTGTCTCCTGTCCTGCAGACGTCTCTAGTTCACCTCCTGTCCTGCAGACGTCTCTAGTTTGTCTCCTGTCCTGCAGACGTCTCTAGTTTGTCTCCTGTCCTGCAGACGTCTCTAGTTTGTCTCCTGTCCTGCAGACGTCTCTAGTTTGTCTCCTGTCCTGCAGACGTCTCTAGTTTGTCTCCTGTCCTGCAGATGTCTCTAGTATGTCTCCTGTCCTGCAGACGTCTCTAGTTCACCTCCTGTCCTGCAGACGTCTCTAGTTTGTCTCCTGTCCTGCAGACGTCTCTAGTTTGTCTCCTGTCCTGCAGACGTCTCTAGTTTGTCTCCTGTCCTGCAGACGTCTCTAGTTCCTGCTGAACGACTACGGAAAAAATCATGTTGACCGAATTACATCTTAGCACCGCTAAGCAGGGACGTGCACAGGACTTTAGAGGGGCAGGTGCTCAAAGGCTGAAAAGGGCACTGGGCCTGTGCTATATTTGGGGGGCATTTTTGGGCGGGAGGGGTTATGCTTTTGGGGGGGGTTTTGGTGATCAAATATTGAATATTGAACTATAATAATCAGTGCAGGAGCTCACTTATCCTTGAAAGACACTTTTATCACTGACTTAAAAGGCCCATACATCTCCATAAATGTTCAGGGCGGAGGGAATAAGTGCTTACCCTACAGACCCCAAGTCTGTTAGGACAGCAGACTCGGTTGGCACTGCTCAAAACGTACCTTTTTAAAATAGCTTTTAAAATGAATTATTATCTTTATTTCATTGTCTTATTTTTCTTTATTTCTATACATTTTACTTAAATATTTTATTATAATTTGTATTGTTTTATGTAGTTTTTTTTATCATTTTATTTGTTCTTTTTTAATGTCAACATATTATTTAAATTATTCAAATAAACTCAAACATGTTCCGTTGTGATGTCACCAGTGTTGGGCAAGTTACTTTAAAAAAGTAACTAGTTACAGTTACTAGTTACTTCTTCCAAAAAGTTACTAAATTACTTACTCAGTTACAAATTATAAAAGTAACTAGTTACTTCAGAAAGTAACTATTGCATTACTTTCAAGTAAATGTTTTACATAAACAACATACACAAATCTAAACTATTTTAATGTTGCTGTGGGACAAAGTGAGACTAGCCTCCAATCAAATGCCATGAATGTAGATATTATAATTACTATGTTTATATAGTGGATCATACAAATACAAACACAATAGATGTTTTGGAACTTTTGATATGTATTGCCCCTCAAGAGGCCACAACTGGGCAACATTAAATACGAGATTACTCGTTACTGAAAATACTAACGCTGTTAATAATAACTGGATGTCACAGTATGATGTCATAATCAAACATTCTAGAACATTTGTGATGTCACAGTATGATGTCATAATAGACCATTCTAGAACATTTGTGATGTCACAGTATGATGTCATAATCAAACATTCTAGAACATTTGTGATATCACAGTATGATGTCATAATCAAACATTCTAGAACATTTGTGATGTCACAGTATGATGTCATAATAGAACATTCTAGAACATTTCTGATGTCACAGTATGATTTCATAATAGAACATTCTAGAACATTTGTGATGTCACAGTATGATGTCATAATAGAACATTCTAGAACATTTGTGTACAGTATATATTCAACAATTCTCTCAGAAGATCTCAGATCTCACAAGACAAGTGAAGATCTCACTTGTTGTTTCCGGCTACTTGTCTGTAAGCTTGAATATATTCTGTAGATACAATTTAACATCCCCACATGGTAAAGGAAACAATGTCCTGTACAATCCTTAATGAGCTGCCTCTGGAGGGAAGGCTCTGTGATGTGGTTATTAAAGTCAACAGCACTGAGTTGAATGCCCACAAGGCCCTCCTGTGTGACTGCAGTGACTATTTCAGGTAAGTTTAGCTTGGTTCAGGTTAGCTTGGTTCAGGTTAGCTTGGTTAGTAAACAGATACCATACTGTACTTTTACTGTAAACAGATACTATACTGTACTTCTACTGTAAACAGATAATATACTGTATGTCTACTGTAAAAAGATACTATACTGTACTATTGCATTACTTTCAAGTAAATGTTTTACATAAACAACATACACAAATCTAAACTATTTTAATGTTGCTGTGGGACAAAGTGAGACTAGCCTCCAATCAAATGCCATGTATGTAGATATTATAATTACTATGTTTATATAGTGGATCATACAAATACAAACACAATAGATGTTTTGGAACTTTTGATATGTATTGCCCCTCAAGAGGCCACAACTGGGCAACATTAAATACGAGATTACTTGTTACTGAAAAAACGAACACTGTTAATAATAACTGGATGTCACAGTATGATGTCATAATCAAACATTCTAGAACATTTGTGATGTCACAGTATGATGTCATAATAGACCATTCTAGAACATTTGTGATGTCACAGTATGATGTCATAATAGACCATTCTAGAACATTTGTGATGTCACAGTATGATGTCATAATCAAATATTCTAGAACATTTGTGATGTCACAGTATGATGTCATAATCAAACATTCTAGAACATTTGTGATATCACAGTATGATGTCATAATCAAACATTCTAGAATATGTGTGATGTCACAGTATGATGTCATAACCAAACATTCTAGAACATTTGTGATGTCACAGTATGATGTCATAATAGAACATTCTAGAACATTTGTGATGTCACAGTAGATTTCATAATAGAACATTCTAGAACATTTGTGATGTCACAGTATGATGTCATAATAGAACATTCTAGAACATTTGTGTACAGTATATATTCAACAATTCTCTCAGAAGTTTCAGATCTCACAAGACAAGTGAAGATCTCACTTGTTGTTTCCGGCTACTTGTCTGTAAGCTTGAATATATTCTGTAGATACAATTTAAAATCCCCACATGGTAAAGGAAACAATGTCCTGTACAATCCTTAATGAGCTGCATCTGGAGGGAAGGCTCTGTGATGTGGTTATTAAAGTCAACAGCACTGAGTTGAATGCCCACAAGGCCCTCCTGTGTGACTGCAGTGACTATTTCAGGTAAGTTTAGCTTGGTTCAGGATAGCTTGGTTCAGGTTAGCTTGGTTAGTAAACAGATATCATACTGTACTTTTACTGTAAAAAGATACTATACTGTACTTCTACTGTAAACTACTAGAAAGTAGTAATAACTGGCGCTGCTGTGATGGCTGCCTTTCTGATCGCTCCGACGAGACTGTGCTTTATTTTGTTAATTTTTATAGTATTAGGAGTTTTATTTGCACCAACTGTTGGTGCATTATATGTGTATGACCGTCAGTCAATCATTGACATTGGATTAAGAAAAACTTACCGTTTGGATTGCTCTCTGGATCGGATCGCTGAACAGCAGAAATGGCCCGACGAGATCCTTTGTTATGCCGGCCACGGACAATACAAAAAGCCGCCGCGAAGACGAGGAAAGAGAGCCGGGGTCCGGAACAGACTGAGGTCCAAACGACACAGAACCACATTGCCCAGCATATTGTTGGCCAATGTGCAATCGATAGGAAACAAATTGGACGACATCAGAGCAAGGATCCAATTCCAGAGGGACATTCGGGATTGTAACGTCCTCTGTTTCACAGAAACTTGGCTGAGTCCAGATGTCCCGAATTATGCAATAGAACCGGCAGACCACTTCTTCGTTCTACGAAAAGACCGGACGGCATTAGAGTCACTAAAGAAGAAAGGAGGCGGCATTGCCTTCATGATAAACAAGGAGTGGTGCGATTTAGGCAACACAAAGGAAATGTCTAACCACGGCTCCCCAGACCTGGAGTTTATCACGATAAAATGTCGACCCTTCTTCCTCCCAAGAGAGTTAACGTCCATCATCCTCATCGGAGTGTACATTCCACCACACGCGAACACTGAGGTCGCACTTTCAAAACTTCACGACGAGGTAAACAAACTCCAGGCAGCTAACGTTGACGCGGCCATTTTGGTCTTGGGGGATTTCAACAGCGCGCGTCTTAAAAAGGTGCTGCCGAATTTCTATCAGCATGTGACCTGTCCCACCAGAGGCGAGAACATATTAGACCATGTTTACTCGCAATTTAAGAATGGGTACAAGTCACAGGCTCTTAGTCCATTCGGTAAAAGCGATCACGTCGCAATTTTTCTTTTGCCTAAGTACAAACAGTGTCTCAAGCGAACGCCGGTGGTCTCGCGAGAGGTTAAGCGTTGGACCGTGACGTCAGTAGAGTCACTCCAAGCAGTGCTGGGAAGCACAGAATGGAGTGTACTCCGTGATAACACAGCCAATATTAACGAATACACCGAAACGGTGATTGACTATGTCTGTACTCAGGTAGAAGTAATAATCCCCACCACCAAAATTAATATCTACCCAAACCAAAAGCCCTGGGTAGACAAATCCGTCCGTGAGGCTCTGAAAGTGCGCACATCAGCATACAACACCGGGCTGGTGACAGGCAACATGGAAGAACACAAGATGGCAAGATACAACGTCAGGAGAGCAGTAATAGAGGCAAAACGGCGTTACAGGGATAAAGTTGAACTTCAGTTTGAACAGGCTGACTCTAGAGGCATGTGGCAGGGCCTCAGAACAATGACAGACTACAAAGGAACCCCCCTCAAACTGAACAGTGACATCTCCTTAGCAAATGATCTCAACTCCTTCTATGCGAGGTTTGAGGCTGTGAATAACAACACCAGCCTACAAACCACGGCAATGGGGGGGGGGGGGTCTGCTGATGGAGACTCAGTGTTCAGGGTAACAGAGCATGAGGTGAGACGGATCTTTAAAAAAGTGGATATCAGGAAGGCAGCAGGACCGGACGGCATCCCCGGCCGCGTCCTAAAAGTCTGTGCCGACCAACTGGCCCCGGTATTCACTGACATCTTCAACCTGTCCTTGGAACAGGCCGTCATCCCCACCTGTCTGAAGAAGTCCACCATCATCCCTGTACCCAAAAAATCTACGCCCGCTTGCCTCAACGACTACCGCCCTGTAGCCCTCACCTCCATAGCCATGAAGTGCTTTGAGAAGCTAGTGAAGGGCTACATCTGTTCCTCCCTCCCCATCAACCTGGACCCTCTGCAATTTGCATATCGCCCCAACAGGTCCACGGAGGACGCCATAGCCCATGTGCTGCACACAGCAGCATCACATCTGGACAAGAGGAAGGGGAACTATGTGAGAATGCTGTTCATCGACTACAGCTCAGCATTCAATACCATAGTCCCCTCCAAACTCATAGCCAAGCTCAGGGACCTGGGCTTGAACTATGACCTGTGCCAGTGGGTCCTGGACTTCCTGACGGGCAGACCCCAGGTGGTAAGAGCCGGCAACTGCACCTCCTCATCCATCACGCTCAACATAGGGGCCCCCCAGGGCTGTGTTCTGAGCCCCCTCCTCTACTCCCTGTACACACATGACTGCGTAGCACAGCGGAACAACAACACCATCATCAAATTTGCTGATGACACAGTAGTGGTGGGCCTGATCTCTGCCAACGACGAAAGGGCCTACCTGGAAGAGGTAGAGAACCTGTCACAGTGGTGTCAGGAGAACTGCCTCTCCCTGAACGTCAGCAAAACAAAAGAGATGATTGTGGACTTCAGGAGGTCGGGGGTCAAGGACTACAGCCCCCTCAGCATCGACGGGGCACCAGTTGAGAGAGTGAACAGTTTCAAGTACCTCGGAGCCCACATATCCGAGGACTTGACATGGACCACACACATTGACAGTGTTGTGAAGAAGGCACGACAACGCCTCTACTTCCTCAGGCGCCTAAGGAAGTTCCAAGTCAGTCAGAAGATCCTTAGGAACTTCTACTCATGTACAATAGAGAGCATCCTGACCGGCAACATCACCTCCTGGTTTGGGAATAGCACTGCACAAGACCGTAGCAGACTACAAAGAGTGACACGTTCAGCCGAACGCACAATTAGAGGGGGGCTTCCCACCCTCCAGAACATTTACAACAAGCGGTGCAAGGGGAAGGCTAAGAGAATTATTAAGGACTCGAGCCACCCGAACAACTGCCTCTTTGAACTGCTGCCGTCAGGCAAGCGATACCGGAGTCTTATGGCGAGCACAGAAAGACTCAGAAGGAGCTTCTATCCCCAGGCCATCAGGCTGCTAAACGAACAATAATCGCTAAACGAACAATAATCACTATGCAACAACCATCAAATGCACACAGCACACACACCCACACGCACACACACACTCACTCAAACAAACAACACACTGCAGCACCCACTCTCCACACTTTAGATCACACAAACACACTTACACTTTATATTTATTGATAAAGGATTTGCACTACAACTCGTACACCTACTGTGAATTGTACCTAAACTGCACCTCGTCCATTTATGCCTTGCACTATATAGTATTGTATATTAGTACACTGCACAGTATTGTATATTGTATGGTAACTACGTCTACGAACATTGTACATATGTCTAAACTGAACACTGTGACCTCTTTTTTTTTCTTCTAATTTTTACTATGTTTTTATTTCATACTTATCTTGTCATGCACAGTCTCTGGAGCGCAACAGTAAGAAGCATTTTGTACAAAAGTATTCTGTACTTCTGTATGACAACTATTAAAGAAACTTGAAACAGATACTATACTGTACTTCTACTGTAAACAGATACTATAATGTTCTTCTAATGTAAAAATATACTATAATGTACTTATACTGTAAACATATACTGTACTTCTACTGTAAACAGATAATATACTGTATGTCTACTGTAAACAGATAATATACTGCACTTCTACTGTAAACAGATATTATACTGTACTTCTACTGTAAACAGATACTATAATGTACTTCTAATGTAAAAATATACTATACTGTACTTCTACTGTAAACAGATACTATAATGTAATTTTACTGTAAAGATAATATACTGTACTTATACTGTAAAAATATACTATACTGCACTTCTACTGTAACATATACTATACTGTAAACAGATAATATACTGTACTTCTACTGTAAAATATACTATACGATACTTCTACTGTAAAATATACTATACTGCACTTCTACTGTAAACATATACTATACTGTACTTCTACTGTAAAAAATATACTATACTGTACTTCTACTGTAAACAGATCATATACTGTACTTATACTGTACAATATACTATACTGCACTTCTACTGTAAACAGATACTATACTGTACTTCTACTGTAAACAGATACTATACTGTACTTCTACTGTAAACAGATACTATACTGTACTTCTACTGTAAAAATATACTATACTTCTACTGTGCTAAGACCCTATACTTCTACAGTGAAAATATATGACTACACAGGACAGAATGTTGCTTACTGTTTACTCATCAGATATCTCTATACTCTGCGTCCCACAGAGCCCTCTTCACTCGCTGGAGCGACTCAGAGAAAGCAGTCTACAGTATCCCTGGGGTGTCCCCGGGTATGATGCAGCTCATCATAGAGTACTCCTACACACGCTTTGTGCTGGTGACAGCAGAGAACGTGAAAGAGCTTCTCGTGGCTGCAGACCAGCTTCGCGTCACTGGCATAGTAGGAGCGTGCTCTGACTTCCTAGAGGGCCAGCTGTCTCTGGAAAACTGTGTCGGCATCTGGAGGTTCACGGACATCTACTGCTGCCCTGACCTGAGGCGCAAGGCCCATCTCTGCATCGTGTGCCACTTTGAGGAGATGTTGCACGTCTCAGAGGAGTTTGTGGAGCTGTCCCCGCAGCAACTGGTGGACATCATTGAGAGGGATGACCTGAACGTGAAGAGCGAGGAGACGGTGTTCGAGGCCATCCTCCGTTGGATCGACCACTCCTGTGAGGAGCGTAAAACACACATCCCTTTGCTGCTGCCCAAGGTAACTAATTGTATTACAGATACGCAAACATGGTTGCTAGTGCCTGAGCCACATTTATTTTTAATTTTATTATAATTTTATTATATATTATATTTAACTTTTTCTTGTTTGTCTGTCTCTTGTCAATGTCATTATGATTCATGTTACTGCTATTATTGTTGTTGTCGCTGTTGTCATTGTTATTATTATTATTATTAACCCTTTATCTGCCAGAGATTATTCTGATCTTAATCCACTCTCTGCCACCACTGTAAGTCTATGGAGATGTTCCCCTTCTTTGCAGGGCTATAACTTTTTAAATTGTATTGCTAAATTGACATTACTATGGCCCAT
Organism: Notolepis coatsorum; assembly: GCF_963971535.1. NCBI lineage: Eukaryota > Metazoa > Chordata > Actinopteri > Aulopiformes > Paralepididae > Notolepis > Notolepis coatsorum. Next base: position 3,202,474 of record NC_140181.1, on the reverse strand, counting down.
TCAACATCAAGTATCTATCGTTTAGGATGTAGCAACGTTCTACTTTTTCATTCACACATTCATACTAAAATATGGTCTAAAGTATAAATATGTTTTTATCGTTTTCTGCAGCATTCCATAGAACGTGAGTTATAGCCATGAATACATATACATTTACATGTATTATCTAATATTACATATTACATATATTAGATCATCAAATGTAGTTTGATACCGATTGACGTCAGATAAAAAATTTCAATTGTACAAGGTCCTAAACGTCATGCCTCATCATCTGCTGGTGACCGGAGGGGGGGGGGGGGGGGTTATAAGTCCGTGGCCGACGTTAAATCATTTATGTAGTATGGGTGATATGTTGATCGGAGCAGTTTGTATGTATAATAATAATCAAACACGCTGAAACTCACCGCAGCTTCCTCGTAGCATTGGGCGATCAGCGTGGATCAGAAAGTTCGCTATTATGGGATGTCGATCTAGTTGGTCCAGTTCCAGGTTGTATAATACTATATACGTCCAAATCATGTTGTTTATCGAGTTATTGGCAACGGATCTATATCCAGTGTGTCCAGATGGAGTCCCGCGAGCGATAGCGAGTGGCCGGACGAAATATGGGTGAGCACCACTTCCGGCCACTCACTTCCGGTTTTGGCGATTCGCCGATCGGCCACCAGATGGCGGTTTTGAACCGTTGGAGAGTTGAGAGGAGATCTACAGGAGATCTCAAGTCTCCGTGGGTGAAATATGATTGCCATGACAGATTTTTGAAATATTGATCTCAAAGACGCTGTACGACATCATTGGCAGATTACGCATGGCGAGGAATGACGTCTAAAGTCGTCCTTGGCAATTAAAGGGTTAAGATTCATGTTACTGTTATTTTTGTTGTCGTCGCTGTTGTCATTATTATTATTATTATTATTATTATTATTATTATTATTATTATTATTATTATTATTATTATTATTATTATTATTATTATTATTATTATTATTATTATTATTATTATTATTATTATTGTACTGTTATGTTCTGTTTTATGTATGAAGAAAAGAAAAACATTTATAAAAAAAAAAAAAAACGAATTGTATTACTGTGCATTACTTTAAAACAACACTAGGTTTCCTAGTACAGTGGTTCTCAAACATTTGGGTCCAAACTGTTCCCTAGCAATAGAATTCCAGTGAAACCGTCTACAACCGATGTCTAAGTTGTACCCGCTGTCTGCTTGTCTCTTCCTAGGTTCGCATGGGCTTGATGAGGCCTGACTACTTCAGGAGCAACGTCCAGAACAACCCTGTGGTGAGGGACAGCCACGACTGCAGGCCCCTCATCCTCAGCGTCCTGAACCCCCCTGGCTCCGACAGGCTCCCAAACCCCCTGACCCGCCCACGCCTGCCCCAGGAGGTCCTATTGGCCATCGGAGGCTGCGGTGACCGCATCCTGACCATGGAGGCTTACGATATCCGAGCCGGTGGATGGATGGACGTGAGCGTTGAGGGGGAGAGTCCCCGGTTGTACCACGCCACCGCTTATCTCCACGGTCTGGTCTACTGCCTCGGCGGCCGGGATGACGTAGAGGATCTCAACATCATAAAGACTGTCAACAGTGTGCGCAGGTTCAACCCTGTCACTCGCAGCTGGCTGCAGGCGGCTCCCATGCACTCATGCCGCAGTGACCTCAGCGTGGTCGTGTTGGACGGCTGTATCTACGCCATGGGAGGGGACGGCGCAAACGACGCAGACGTATTCCTGAACACCGCCGAGCGCTACGAGCCTGAAACCAACCAGTGGACAGTGATCTCACCCATGCTGGAGCACAGGGGCCGCGCCGGGGCAGCAGCCCTCCAGGGCAAGGTGGGTGGAACTGAGGGACACAGGGTGCTAGATGAACACAAGGAACGTTAGATCAGAAATCATAAATGTCTTTATTGCCAAGTAAGCTTGCACATAAAAAAGATGTGTCTGGGTCTTTTGGTGCATCAACATTAACAGACAATTAATGTAGAATGAAATCAAATGGAATATATAAACTAAATTAGAATATTCTTTCTTATTACAGGTTTACATCTGTGGTGGCTACAACGGGACGGGGTGTCTGCTCACAGCTGAGTGCTACAGCCCAGACACCGACCAGTGGACTCTGATCGCCCCCATGAGCAGCAGGCGTTACGAAGTGGGAGTGGCTGCATACAGAGCACATGTCTATGCAGTAGGTGTACACAGAGACAGCTTTATACTAGATATTTGTATAGATATATCATTTGACTTTCAATGCTTCTGTGATGCCCTCATTTCCCTAAATGGATTAATACAGTGTCTGCCTGCCTTAACCACACACTAAAACATTCCTCTCATGTGTCCTGTCCTCAGGTGGGAGGGGAGGACGGTGCAGGAAACTACCTGCGTAGCGCGGAGGCCTACAGCCCCTTGACTGACTCCTGGAGCGCCCTGCCCGACATGCTCACCCCCCGCAGCTACTTTGGCATTGCGGTGCTGGATGACCTGCTCTTTGTGGTCGGAGGCTACAATGGCTCCAGAACCATCTCCAACGTGGAGCGCTACGACCAGAGCAGCGACAAGTGGACTGTAGCCGAGGACATGGAGATCCCGCGCGATGGCCTAAGCTGCTGCATAATGCATGGCCTGCCATTTTACATGAGTCAGTACGCTGCTCCCCGTGGAGGAGGAGGAGGAGGAGGATGAGGAGGAGGAGGAGGAGGAGGAGGAGGAGGAGGAGGAGGAGGAGGAGGAGGAGGAGCAGGAGGAGGAGGAGGAGCAGGAGGAGGAGGAGGAGGAGGAGGAGCAGGAGGAGGAGGAGGAGGAGCAGGATGAGCTGGAGGAGCAGGAGGAGGAGCAGGAGGAGGATGATGAGGATTAGGAGGAGGAGGAGGATGAGCAGGATGAGCAGGAGGAGGAGCATGATGAGGAGGAGCAGGAGGAAGAAGAGGAGGAGGGAGAGGAGGAGGAGAATGAGGAGGAGGATGAGGAGGAGGACGAGGAGGAGGAGGATTAGGAGCAGGATGAGGATGATGAGGAAGATGAGGATTAGGAGGATGAGGAGGAGGATGAGGAGGAGTACGAGGAGGCGGAGGAGGAAGAGGAGGATTAGGAGCAGGAAGAGGAGGATTAGGAGCAGGAGGAGGAGGATGAGGAAGAGGAGGATTAGGAGGAGGAGGAAGAGGGAGAGGAGGAAGAGTAGGAGGAGGAAGATGGGGATGAGAAGGAGGAGGAAGAGGAGGAGGAGGCAGCAGGGGATCCATCTAAGAACCTTAAACATTTATTAGACCAAAATAAATCCTAAGAAATTAATAAATTACTATCAGCCATAATAGATAATAATATAATAGAAATAGTATATGAAAATAAATTCCTGGGAGTGATTTTAGACAATAAACTCTGCTGGAAACCCCATATAGAATATGTGAGGGCTAAGATGGCAAAGAGCATCTCAATTATTAGTAAGGTGAGACATGTACTCAATCCCAACTCATTGCACACTCTGTACTGTGCAGTGATCTTGCCTTACCTGCATTACTGCACAGAGGTACGGGGTAACACATACAAAACAACCATAAATACATTGACTATCCTACAAAAAAGAGCAATACGAGTAATAAACAATGCAGGATATTGGGACCACACACACACACTGTTTCTACAGTCACACATTTTGAGGTTCATTGATATGGTAAACTTTAAAACTCTGCAAGTTATGTACAAAGCAAGAAATAATCAATTACCGGTAAATGTAAGAAGCACATTTCTGGATAAAGAGTGGGGATACAACCTCAGAGGACCATTGAACTTCAAATGTGATGAAAACCAACCTGAAAATAATGTGTATCTCCTCTTACGGAGCCACCCTGTGGAATGGGCTACAGGATGAGCAAAAATATTGTGAAAACATAAATCAATTCAAATCTAGACTAAAACAAATCTATTTTGATAGTTACATATGGCATATAATTTTTTTTTTAAATAATAAATACGTATGATACTGTATTGTGCGCTATATCATATCACATTATATAATCATATTATAATTCATTTGTATATTATATTGAACTATATTTGCAGTATGTACTATTATATTATGGTACTATATTGTATTGTATATATCATGTACTATATATCTCACATCACATTATATATGTGCTGTATACACTATTATCTACTATATACTATTATGTATACTATTATATACTGCAGGTATACTATACTGTAATGTGTACTGTAATGTGTACTATATGTGTGCACCGAAATGTGTACTATATGTATCTACTATGTATGTATGTAAAAAAATTATATAAAAAATTTAAATAAAAAAATGAAACGTAAGTCTTCAGGGGTAGGGCCCGACAAGCCTAGTGCTTCTCCCTAGCCCTTTTCGGACAATTGGACAATGCTGCAATAGCAGCTGGTAAAAGTGTGGTGATTTGTGGAATGACCGTTGTTATGTGTCGAAAGCCCGAAATAAAAAATTACTGAACTGAACTATGAGCCAAAGGTGGTGCATTTCTTTCTTCTAGTAATTCAGACAATATCTGTTTTTAGTTTGTGTAATGTAATGTAATATCTGTTTTTAGTTTGTGTAATGTAAAGTAATATCTGTTTTTAGTTTGTGTAATGTAATGTAATATCTGTTTGTAGTTTGTGTAATGTAATGTAATATCTGTTTTTAGTTTGTGTAATGTAATGTAATATCTGTTTGTAGTTTGTGTAATGTAATGTAATATCTGTTTTTAGTTTGTGTAATGTAATGTAATATCTGTTTGTAGTTTGTGTAATGTAATGTAATATCTGTTTTTAGTTTGTGTAATGTAATGTAATATCTGTTTGTAGTTTGTGTAATGTAATGTAATATCTGTTTTTAGTTTGCACATAATATGGGAACTTGTATCCATATGGTTGAGCCTGTTAGGAATTGCACCCCCAACCCAAGCAGATTGCAGATCACTCTCTCTATATGGAGGTAAAAAAGAAAATATGGTAAAAATAAGTGGCATAAAAAGGGCACTTTTTTATGAGGCACAAAAGGCAGGTGCTTGTGCACCCGTTGGGCTCTATGTGTGCACGTGCCTGCTAGCTGTGCCCTTGAGCAAGGCACCTCAGCTTTAACCGCTCCAGTGTTAGCTGCTCAGGGGCCAGTAGTAGAGTGCCTGACCATACTGTCTTTATAATAATAATAATAATAATGCATTTTATTTATAAGGCGCCTTTCAAGACACTCAAGGTCGCCGTACAACAATTAAAAGGCTGAAGGCTCTTGACCTGGGGGGACGGTCAGGTTGACGGTCAGGTTGATGGAGGAGGCAGACCTGAGGGACCGGGTGGGAATGTTGATGTGCAGGAGGTCGGACAGGTATGGAGGGGCGAGGTTGTGGATGGCCTTGAATGTATGGAGGAGGATCTTGTAGTCTATGCTGTGTTTAATGGGAAGCCAGTGTAGTTGGCGTAGGACGGGGGTGATGTGACTGATGACAGGGGTTCTGGTTATTATATTATATTATATTATACCTGTATCACTGGACATATAAATGCATATTAATAAAATCAAATCAAATTGATTTGTAAAGCCCGAAATCACAAGTTAATGTCCCCATGGGCCGGACAAGTCTTCTTTAAACTATTCAAGAAGAAACATCCCAATAAATCAAGAACAAAAAACCCACCATGAAATTCAAAATAAATGTAAAATAAATAAATGCAACACTCCCAGACATACCCCAGCGAAGGTAAGGAAAAACCTAGCAATAGGAAAAAAGCACCACAGGCAATGTGGAGGAGAGAAACCTTAGAGGGGCCGTTCAAGGGGGGATCTCCCTTCTTAGATGTCGGTGATAATAGTGTTGCTATGGATGGGTTGAGAATAAAACAGGCGAATAGTTGGTATGTATGTACATATATAATATGTGCATGCAATAGCAACTGGGGTACATAAGAAAATGTTTGCAACATTTAAATATATTACAACTCTGTACATACATGTGATTAGCATTATACTCAGTAGAACAAATGTATATATCTTATACCCAGCTTAATCACTATAGTAATATTACTATTGCACTTTACTGTTACATTTGCACTGGGGTTGGATGCCACCCTTATTTTCATTGTAATGTACTTATGCTGTATGATGACAATACATTTCAATGTAATATAATCTAACTGGTACTATGACCTGAATGATGGTCCTAGAGGTCAGTGATTTGATACTCTTTTGGTGTTTTGGCGATGGTGGCGTAAGAGAGTGCTGTCTTAACGTAAGAGAGTGCCGTCTTAACAGGTTGTGGGAAATCTCCCATATAGGCATTGGATTGGGTGGAGAGCTGGTGACTGCATGCGAATGCCCTCGTATGCCCTGTGTATGGGGACATGTCACCCATATAGAAACACACCTCTTCAATCAATATCTGAGATGCAAATAAATTCTTAATAAATATAATATTTATATTGTAGTGGGTTCTATAGAGACCTAATTCCCCATGGTATTGTTTTGATGTGTTGATGGGGCACTGTCACTTTAAGGAGGTTGCTTTTGGGTTGGGCTGAGAGGAGACGCCCTGTGTGGGGTTTCATTGATAAATGTTTGATTACTACGAGCTGTCAGAAGCTAGCCCGACATAGTTCTGACAGCTGTCACTTGTGCTACTGCGAAATAAATGACACACAGCTTTGTGTTGTCAACTGATAGAAATTGTGCGTTTCTCTATTCCGGTGATTTCTACAATATAATATATATAAATAACTGTCTTTTACTAGTAGCTTACTACTATGTACTATGTTACTATCCGTATACTACTACCTACCATGCTAATATGTCTATTATACTATGCACTCAGGGTGTAACACTCAAGTTCAACACTATTTCACGAACAATGCCACTGACCATAAGCTGCCAGAGATGCACATCTCCTGCTGACCAGAAAACCACACACTTTTCTGATAGTGGGGTGCCTGGACACTCAGTCATTTAAAATGTATATGCGAAAGTTTCGTTTTCACTTCTAATTTGAAGATAAGTATCTATAGAACAATTTTGGCTTGAGTGCCAAGGAACCAGTTGAATTTAATAAAGATGTATCCAAAATGCCCACAATCGAAATCATGAATTCTTTAAAAACTTCTTAATGTTCACACAATTGCTGTGTAATATAATTTTGTATTGCTATTTTAAGTTAATACTGTGTGAGGAATCAACTGGAGTTCAAATATTGATGTTTTGAATATTCTGGTATGGCAAAAATCAAAGATGGCTGCAATTTCTGTATTTATTTCGAATTACGCTTCATAACTTTTATTCTATTGAACCTACAATGGTGATGTTGGTGCCTGTACCTAGGTTTTCATGAATGAGTAATTGAATAAAAATTAAATAAACATGATATTTCACACAATGAGACAATAAATATGTGGAGAACTAGAGTTAGATATGAGAAATGTAAACAACAGTTGATTGTGAAGAACAAACGATGATTGTGAAGAACGTCCTCATCACAAGAAAGGATCTGCATCTCAGCACCAATGTCAACGCCATGCCAAATACCTGATGGAGGTGTTGCTGAGCAATGGGATACCCTTTGAGGAGGGCAGTAAAGACCTGGTTACATTAGACAATAAGGTGTGTGAGTCTGCGGCTGCTGCCGTATCTGTCCATCAACTCGAGTCTACGGGACAAGAGCAGTACAACAATTTCAGGAAGAGTGCTTGAATCAAATGACAGACTTCTGACAGCACCGGTCAAGCGAAATAACTTACTGTTGTTCCATGAGAAGAAAACACAGAAGAAGACAGCAAATAAGCTGAGAATGCAGCACTTCAAACATAATGCAGAGCTCTATGGGAAAGCTTTTATTGTGCTAGACACAATACACGTCAAGTAGAGACATTTCTGTTGACGAGGAGTTAGTTGCGCCAGGTGTAACAAGACATTTTCTCATTCCTGTCAAATAAGTTCTTAACAGATGAACAGTTCCCAGATGACAAGGATGTCTACATCACTGCAGGTGATCAAGTCCACCATGTTGGAAACAGTCCACCAATGGATCAATGCAACCATGAGGAAGCTGACACTCGTGTCCTATAATACATCTCCTCCACGCCCTCCAAATATCATCACTTGGGAGGGTGCATACTGGAGATACAGATGTTTGTCGTAATCCTTCTGACTAATTTCCATCACATCAAGCCACTAACAGATACACACCCACTCAGGGACGTGCACAGGACTTTAGAGGGGCAGGTGCTCAAAGGCTGAAAAGGGCACTATACCTGTGTGTGTTTTAACCGAGCATGCGTAGCGCACAAGCCTGATTTTTAAGGGCCCTTTTCGGGTGGGAAAGCCCCCTTTTTATGCTTTTTGGGGGGTTTTGGTGATCAAATATTGAATATTGAACTATAATAATCAATGCAGGAGCTCACTTATCCTTGAAAGACACTTTTATCACTGACTTAAAAGGCCCATACATCTCCATAAATGTTCAGGGGGGAGGGAATAAGTGCTTACTGTTACGAAGGATCAGATTAAACCGAATATATATATTTATTACTTGAGATATATTGTATAGTATTTGTATATCGTCTGATATCCCTTGTGTATTCTTTGTACATATACACGGAATATCCCTTTACCTAGTACAGACCATAATATTTCGTTCTCCTATTGGACAGCGATCCCCTAGGCGCCACGGCCATACCCCCAATGTCTAGTTCAAAGTCACCGCCAAAGACATGCCTGGACATGACCGGCTCTGCGCAAGAATACGAGACAGAAATAAGGCTGGTACTAGTTTGTTCACCTAACGTATAAATACGGCGCAGGTGAATACAGAAGTACTGTTACCCAATAAGTTGAAGCCTCACACCACGATACAACGTGCTGTGAAGTGGGCCCGTTTTGCCCCAAAATAGAGCCTTGAGACCGCGTGCGAATTGATAGCTGAAGTGTCAGAGTTTGGCGCTGTACCGTCGAGTTCGACCTATTCTATTATTCAGTAATAGTCTATTTATGTATGGTGTATCGTGCGGCTACCGTTCTACAGTGACCAGCATTACCAACGCTTCCTCGTACCTAGCTAGTGTGCTTATCCAGGCTGGGCGGCTTAACCTGGTGCCGTCATCCGAGGAGCCCTAGACGAGAACCGTGTGGATATGTACACTGGATAACCTACCCCGACGACTACAGAGCCCTTTTCGGCTGGATTATATTTGCTTTGGTCCTGTATCTGATGGAGCGGAGAATCGTCTACACCCACAACTGTGTGGGATTTACCCTGTGAGGAGCATCGTCGAGCCCGCCTCTAGGACGCCTGAGGCTGGCTAGCTTTCCTCCATGCTGCACTGCATACCGGAGAATAGCTGTTGTTCGTCTGCGGATCAAGAGATTATTGCACTGTCTCCTGTACCTGGAGTCTCTTTATTCCTCGTTGACCCAGACTTTCGCTACCGACAAATCCTTTCCCCTGCTGGCCTACAACCGGAGGGACCCTACTAGTATCTCCCGCTGCCCTACTAGTGTACCATAGATATAATTCCTATGATACAGGTGGTATTCATTATCTCCTGCGTAATATTCTAATGGACTTACGCTCTTGACCTATTCATGCACATTCTTCGCCTTACAAGCGCGACTCTAATTTTCAAGTAATGTAAGATAATCTTCGTGCTGCTAATAAATATTATTCTAACCCATATTTGTTGTGGAACCGTGTCATTGTGGAGGTGTTCATCTCATATACCTGTGTACTGTATGGCCAGTAGTAATGTACATAAGACAGTAGTGGTTTAATGATACCATACTTATTCAATACAGTCAGGGAATTGTACCCCTCAGTTACAATTGGTCCTTCGAGCCGGATGGTAATTAGCGTAATATTAATATAATATTAATATTAACATGGCCAATGATGAACACTCCACAAACGGTTCTCCTAAGCTAGATCGCCCGGAGCGCAGACGGCAGCCACCTCGTTACCTAGAGGACTACGCTGCCAGTCTACTACCTAGCTTTATACAGACGTTAAACGCGGAAAAGGCGGATAGTAAAAGTATCTCAAACCCTACCGAACAGGCGACCCCGCCAGTAGAGACCCTAGTGGGTTCTAACGTAACTGACCAAGCTCACGGGGGGGACCAGGAGGGACCTGACATGACTTTACCCCCCGCCAACGTCGACGAGACAGTCCCCGGAGAGCTCCAGGATAAAGAAAGCCCTCCAGGGACGGAGCCCGACCCACCACCAGAAGAGACGCGCACCCAGGAGATGGACCTCCTCGGAGCGCGACAGGAGAATGGATCTCCAACGAGCACTGCCAGAAGCCGATCACCTCCGCCGGTGTCTTCCCCCAGCGAAGCGGACAAGATGCTGGCGCAGGCATTCATCGCCACCCTGGCAGCCTCCACCGAACGCGATCGACTTTAAGCGCAACAGACGAGCGAGCGCGAACAAGCTGCAGACCAACGAGAGCGCCTTCACGCGCAACTCCAAGCGCAAGCCCTCAGTGAACACGAACATTCTGCAACCGAGCGAGAGCGCTTCCAGGCGCAACAAAGGAGTGAAGACGACCGCATAAGACTGGAGACCAGACGCCTTCAGACGGAAGAGAACATTGAAAGAAGCCGCGCCCATGCACAGTGCGCCGCCGCCAATGCACAGCGCGACGCTGCCCATGCCAGCGCCAATGCACAGCGCGACGCCGCCAATGCCCAGCGCGAAGCAGTCCGCGACGCCGCCCATGCCCAGCGCGAGGCAGAGCACGACCGGCTGCAGGCGCAGATGATGGACAAATTGATTGCCATGGCGACACACCCTCTCTCCGCACGGAGCTCCCGGAGATCATCACGACAAGGGTCTAGGACACATTCCCCTACCCGACCAAGCGACCCGGGACCCCGCCAACAGGAGGATCCTGTCCACGTCTCCGAACCCCCTCCCCGGCCGGTCCATATGAGACCCAGCAACCGGGAAGAACCGGACCACGCCGAGAGACTGAACAGAAGACTCCAGGACCTAGCAGAGAAGGAGGAAGAGGAGGAATGTCAAGCCGACCAGCAGCAACGTACTCTGGACCAGGAGGCCCAGTACAGCCCCGACCAGCAGCAACGTACTCTGGACCAGGAGGCCCAGTACAGCCCAGACGTCAGCCCCGAGGCACTGCGCTACAAACCCCCGACTCAACTTACGGGTGAGTTTGACGCACCGCCAGCCCCGAGGAACAGCACCTGGGTACTCGGCCCCCGGTACCCACCAAGTACCAGCCCAAGACGACACGCACGGGGAGACTCGCCCAGGAGGCCTCTCCCCCAACGCTCACCGATGTGCCAGCCATCCATGGCATCGTACCTTGGCACACCGACGTTCCCGGACTTCACACACGAGAACAAAGCACAGTACACAGAGCTACGAATGTGCTTAGAGACAATGATGTCCGATGTACCGGATGAAACGTACAAGTATGCTATCCTACTCAAGCACCTGAAGGTGCCCAGAGCGCACAATATAGCGCTGGCATATTCCAACTCTACTACCCCATACACCGCGGCTCTAGTAGCCCTCGACCAACGTTATGGACGCATATGGGACTACGTGATACAAGAGATAAGAGACATCGACCGTCTCCCCCCAGCCAGAGACAACAGAGCATTAGATGACCTCTCTATCAAGGTACAGTCCCTGGTAGGGATGCTGGGGTCCCAAAAGGAAAAAGGGATATACGAACTGTACGCTAACTCTAATGTAGAGAGAATATTAGAGAAGCTCCCTCCCGCCCGACAAGAGCGTTTTCGGCGGCAGAGAGATCACCGCGACCCCAACGGCCCAGAGGCATCCCTCCTAGACTTATCTGACGAGTCGGCACCACCCCAGACGATCCAAAGCAACCGACCAACAGGAGTGCTCCACATTGACCAGCATAGCGGGACCCCCCGAGTGCTCATCAAAGTGGTCAGAGTGCTCCTGAGCTACGAGGACAAGGTCCTGGACACTTACGCCGTCCTGGACGATGGGTCTGAAAAGACCCTCCTCCTCGCTTCCGCCGCAGCCCAGTTGGGCCTGCGGGGTGCCAAAGGTACCATGACAATACGCACCATCAGAAGAGACCAGAAGACCATAAAGGGCGAAAAGGTCTCCTTCAAGATAGCAGCGGTGGACCAGCCCGAGAAGCAGTATAGTATTACCAACGTCTTCACCAGCCACGACATAGGCCTGTCCCAGTACACCTACCCCATCCCACAGCTGATGGCGAAGTATGTGCACCTACGTCAACTACCTATACCGCTTATCGACGGCGCCACACCGACCCTGCTCATCGGCTCCGACCACGCGGACCTCATCCTCCCAATTGAGGCGGCCCACATCGGACCCAAAGGATGCCCAGTCGCGGTTCAGACCCGACTGGGGTGGACGCTCCAGGGCCCCCTCTACGGACTTGACAGTCAACCCACGTCTACACGCTGCCTACACACAAAGGCGAGCAACACCGGCCACTCCTTCGTACAGCCCGTTGAGAGGCTATTGACATTAAGCGAGAGGCCTGTGAGAGAACCGTGGGCACAAGAGGGAGTTCGGAACTCCACCCCCCTCAGCTGCGCTCCAGACGTAGCTGACCTCGAACCCAGCACCCCAAGCGACTCCTTGATGGCGCGGCCGGAACCGGCCCCTCCTCAGACGGGGTACAGAGCAAACAAGAGAAACAGACGGAGGAGGTGGAGGTGCAGCCAAGCACAGATCAATGCAGTCTCAGGCCCGCTTCCTCCTAACCCCCCTACCATCCCTTCCAGCCCGTCAGAAGCGGGTTAAGGACGGGGACAACTTAAAAGTGGACACAGTCGTCGTGATCATAGACCAGTCACTACCCCGAGCTGCGTGGCCGGCCGGCCGCGTAAGCAAAGTGATCACTGGTGCCGACGGAAAGGTCAGAGCGGCAGAAGTGCTCGTCCAGGGGCGGACATACACCCGACCCGTGGCAAGGCTGATAGAGTTGCCAAGGCTCCCCGACTCTCTTAATGACGACCATGACCCACTGACTTTGTGAATTGCCCTACCCCTCACAACGGACATTGAGTAGTGGACAGTGCGGTTAATCTGTCTATGCTTATCTAATTAGGTGCGGACTAATTAGGAGGCGGCTGTTACAAAGGATCAGATTAAACCGAATATATATATTTATTACTTGAGATATATTGTATAGTATTTGTATATCGTCTGATATCCCTTGTGTATTCTTTGTACATATACACGGAATATCCCTTTACCTAGTACAGACCATAATATTTCGTTCTCCTATTGGACAGCGATCCCCTAGGCGCCACGGCCATACCCCCAATGTCTAGTTCAAAGTCACCGCCAAAGACATGCCTGGACATGACCGGCTCTGCGCAAGAATACGAGACAGAAATAAGGCTGGTACTAGTTTGTTCACCTAACGTATAAATATGGCGCAGGTGAATACAGAAGTACTGTTACCCAATAAGTTGAAGCCTCACACCACGATACAACGTGCTGTGAAGTGGGCCCGTTTTGCCCCAAAATAGAGCCTTGAGACCGTGTGCGAATTGATAGCTGAAGTGTCAGAGTTTGGCGCTGTACCGTCGAGTTCGACCTATTCTATTATTCAGTAATAGTCTATTTATGTATGGTGTATCGTGCGGCTACCGTTCTACAGTGACCAGCATTACCAACGCTTCCTCGTACCTAGCTAGTGCGCTTATCCAGGCTGGGCGGCTTAACCTGGTGCCGTCATCCGAGGAGCCCTAGACGAGAACTGTGTGGATATGTACACTGGATAACCTACCCCGACGACTACAGAGCCCTTTTCGGCTGGATTATATTTGCTTTGGTCCTGTATCTGATGGAGCGGAGAATCGTCTACACCCACAACTGTGTGGGATTTACCCTGTGAGGAGCATCGTCGAGCCCGCCTCTAGGACGCCTGAGGCTGGCTAGCTTTCCTCCATGCTGCACTGCATACCGGAGAATAGCTGTTGTTCGTCTGCGGATCAAGAGATTATTGCACTTCTACTGTAAAATATACTATACTGCACATCTACTGTAAACAGATACTATACTGTACTTCTACTGTAAACAGATACTATAATGTACTTATACTGTAAACATATACTATACTGTACTTCTACAATAAACATATAATATACTGTACTTCTACTGTGAACAGATACTATACTGTACTTCTACTGTAAACAGATCCTATACTTCTACTGTAAAATATACTATACTGCACTTCTACTGTAAACAGATATTATACTGTACTTCTACTGTAAAATATACTATACTGCACTTCTACTGTAAACAGATACTATACTGTACTTCTACTGTAAACAGATAATATACTGTACTTCTACTGTAAACAGATACTATACTTTACTTCTACTGTAAAAATATACTATAATTCTACTGTCCTAAGACCCTATACTTCTACAGTGAAAATATATGACTACACAGGACAGAATGTTGCTTACTGTTTACTCATCAGATATCTCTATACTCTGCGTCCCACAGAGCCCTCTTCACTCGCTGGAGCGACTCAGAGAAAGCAGTCTACAGTATCCCTGGGGTGTCCCCGGGTATGATGCAGCTCATCATAGAGTACTCCTACACACGCTTTGTGCTGGTGACAGTAGAGAACGTGGAAGAGCTTCTGGTGGCTGCAGACCAGGGCCCCGTTCCCCGTACCTGGATAACTGAGTTAGCCGGATAATTTCCAGTCAAGCCTGACTTAAGCCGGACCTTCCCATTCCCCGACGCGCGATTGTCCAAATCACCATGACAACAGATCAAAAAGTTTGAGCCTGGTCGGGAGCAGGGTTAACTTCAGTTAGCCGGATGAACCATGGCCACGCCCCCGCAAATAAATGACAGCTTGCTTCCTGAAATGATTCTCACAGTCTAGATCCCATTATACCATTCTGAATTATGTTTCTGTGCTTCGTTTTCCTAGAGGGGGCTTCTGAAATGTATAATAATAGAACTAAATGCTGATAATAAATCATATTGAGCCTATAGATTTACTTTGTCCTAAATAAAATAATGCACGTCATATACGGCGCTCTGAGTGCGATACACGCTGCATGTGGTTATTTTAATAACGGCGCATTGCAAATGTGAATCCCGCTGGGATATTTTTAATGAATGAAACCTATCGGCCGTTTGGCTCTGATTAGTTTCATATATTCTCCGCTGTAGATTTGCTTAACGGAGCGCCTGGATTGTGTTTCATTCAAGCATAAAATTGAAGTGTCTATGCGTGGATTGTGGATTTTGTGTGATATTGTAACTGGGATTAAAATGTCTGATGAGATGCGCTGTTTGACGGATTTGAGAAATTGAATGAGCCGTTGACGTCACATTAATGCATTTGAGAATAAAGAGATAAAACGTCATTCAAAAGAAAAAATATTCTAAACACGGGTCTCTCGTCCATTAATGGATAAACAATGAATCTATCCCGTCTGGCACAGTGGCGCAGTGGTAGTGCTCAATCCTGGCAACCGGGCGACCGGTGTTCGAAACCCTGCGTTTCCAATATAATTTTTTGGAATATAATATTAATGATTATACGCAAAAGTAGCCTAGTTTTAAGTTAAAATATTATAAATCTACATGCATTGAGGATGTCATTATTTATATAGCTCTCAACGTGCACCAAATTGAAT
>NC_140181.1:3129305-3181805 GCF_963971535.1 Notolepis coatsorum | reverse complement strand
ACCTGTTAATACACTCTGCTGCTGGGACTCGTAGCTCTTCACCTTCACCTGTTAATACACTCTGCTGCTGGGACTCGTAGCTCTTCACCTGTTAATACACTCTGCTGCTGGGACTCGTAGCTCTTCACCTTCACCTGTTAATACACTCTGCTGCTGGGACTCGTAGCTCTTCACCTGTTAATACACTCTACTGCTGGGACTCGTAGCTCTTCACCTGTTAATACACTCTGCTGCTGGGACTCGTAGCTCTTCACCTGTTAATACACTCTGCTGCTGGGACTCGTAGCTCTTCACCTGTTAATACACTCTGCTGCTGGGACTCGTAGCTCTTCACCTTCACCTGTTAATACACTCTGCTGCTGGGACTCGTAGCTCTTCACCTGTTAATACACTCTGCTGCTGGGACTCGTAGCTCTTCACCTGTTAATACACTCTGCTGCTGGGACTCGTAGCTCTTCACCTTCACCTGTTAATACACTCTGCTGCTGGGACTCGTAGCTCTTCACCTGTTAATACACTCTGCTGCTGGGACTCGTAGCTCTTCACCTTCACCTGTTAATACACTCTGCTGCTGGGACTCGTAGCTCTTCACCTGTTAATACACTCTGCTGCTGGGACTCGTAGCTCTTCACCTGTTAATACACTCTGCTGCTGGGACTCGTAGCGCTTCACCTGTTAATACACTCTGCTGCTGGGACTCGTAGCTCTTCACCTGTTAATACACTCTGCTGCTGGGACTCGTAGCTCTTCACCTGTTAATACACTCTGCTGCTGGGACTCGTAGCTCTTCACCTGTTAATACACTCTGCTGCTGGGACTCGTAGCTCTTCACCTGTTAATACACTCTGCTGCTGGGACTCGTAGCTCTTCACCTGTTAATACACTCTGCTGCTGGGACTCGTAGCTCTTCACCTGTTAATACACTCTGCTGCTGGGACTCGTAGCTCTTCACCTGTTAATACACTCTGCTGCTGGGACTCGTAGCTCTTCACCTGTTAATACACTCTGCTGCTGGGACTCGTAGCTCTTCACCTGTTAATACACTCTGCTGCTGGGACTCGTAGCTCTTCACCTGTTAATACACTCTGCTGCTGGGACTCGTAGCTCTTCACCTTTTAATACACTCTGCTGCTGGGACTCGTAGCTCTTCACCTGTTAATACACTCTGCTGCTGGGACTCGTAGCTCTTCACCTGTTAATACACTCTGCTGCTGGGACTCGTAGCTCTTCACCTGTTAATACACTCTGCTGCTGGGACTCGTAGCTCTTCACCTGTTAATACACTCTGCTGCTGGGACTCGTAGCTCTTCACCTGTTAATACACTCTGCTGCTGGGACTCGTAGCTCTTCACCTGTTAATACACTCTGCTGCTGGGACTCGTAGCTCTTCACCTGTTAATACACTCTGCTGCTGGGACTCGTAGCTCTTCACCTGTTAATACACTCTGCTGCTGGGACTCGTAGCTCTTCACCTGTTAATACACTCTGCTGCTGGGACTCGTAGCTCTTCACCTGTTAATACACTCTGCTGCTGGGACTCGTAGCTCTTCACCTGTTAATACACTCTGCTGCTGGGACTCGTAGCTCTTAACCTGTTAATACACTCTGCTGCTGGGACTCGTAGCTCTTCACCTGTTAATACACTCTGCTGCTGGGACTCGTAGCTCTTCACCTGTTAATACACTCTGCTGCTGGGACTCGTAGCTCTTCACCTGTTAATACACTCTGCTGCTGGGACTCGTAGCTCTTCACCTGTTAATACACTCTGCTGCTGGGACTCGTAGCTCTTCACCTGTTAATACACTCTGCTGCTGGGACTCGTAGCTCTTCACCTTCACCTGTTAATACACTCTGCTGCTGGGACTCGTAGCTCTTCACCTGTTAATACACTCTGCTGCTGGGACTCGTAGCTCTTCACCTGTTAATACACTCTGCTGCTGGGACTCGTAGCTCTTCACCTTCACCTGTTAATACACTCTGCTGCTGGGACTCCTAGCTCTTCACCTGTTAATACACTCTGCTGCTGGGACTCCTAGCTCTTTACCTGTTAATACACTCTGCTGCTGGGACTCGTAGCTCTTCACCTGTTAATACACTCTGCTGCTGGGACTTGTAGCTCTTCACCTTCACCTGTTAATACACTCTGCTGCTGGGACTCGTAGCTCTTCACCTGTTAATACACTCTGCTGCTGGGACTCGTAGCTCTTCACCTGTTAATACACTCTGCTGCTGGGACTCGTAGCTCTTCACCTTCACCTGTTAATACACTCTGCTGCTGGGACTCGTAGCTCTTCACCTGTTAATACACTCTGCTGCTGGGACTCGTAGCTCTTCACCTGTTAATACACTCTGCTGCTGGGACTCGTAGCTCTTCACCTGTTAATACACTCTGCTGCTGGGACTCGTAGCTCTTCACCTGTTAATACACTCTGCTGCTGGGACTCGTAGCTCTTCACCTGTTAATACACTCTGCTGCTGGGACTCGTAGCTCTTCACCTGTTAATACACTCTGCTGCTGGGACTCGTAGCTCTTCACCTTCACCTGTTAATACACTCTGCTGCTGGGACTCGTACCTCTTCACCTGTTAATACACTCTGCTGCTGGGACTCGTAGCTCTTCACCTTCACCTGTTAATACACTCTGCTGCTGGGACTCGTAGCTCTTCACCTTCACCTGTTAATACACTCTGCTGCTGGGACTCGTACCTCTTCACCTGTTAATACACTCTGCTGCTGGGACTCGTAGCTCTTCACCTGTTAATACACTCTGCTGCTGGGACTCGTAGCTCTTCACCTGTTAATACACTCTGCTGCTGGGACTCGTAGCTCTTCACCTGTTAATACACTCTGCTGCTGGGACTCGTAGCTCTTCACCTGTTAATACACTCTGCTGCTGGGACTCGTAGCTCTTCACCTTCACCTGTTAATACACTCTGCTGCTGGGACTCGTAGCTCTTCACCTGTTAATACACTCTGCTGCTGGGACTCGTAGCTCTTCACCTGTTAATACACTCTGCTGCTGGGACTCGTAGCTCTTCACCTGTTAATACACTCTGCTGCTGGGACTCGTAGCTCTTCACCTGTTAATACACTCTGCTGCTGGGACTCGTAGCTCTTCACCTGTTAATACACTCTGCTGCTGGGACTCGGAGCTCTTCACCTTCACCTGTTAATACACTCTGCTGCTGGGACTCGTAGCTCTTCACCTGTTAATACACTCTGCTGCTGGGACTCGTAGCTGTTCACCTGTTAATACACTCTGCTGCTGGGACTCGTTGCACCCAGACTGTGTTTGTTTGTATTGTAGATGATAACTATCGCATTGCACTGCACTATTCTGTCTATTTTTAGACTCTTTCTATGTCTGCACTTTATGTATTGCTTTTATTTTGCACGGTTCCCAATACGAGTGGGGCCTCAGCCCCTGGAGTGGGGCCTCAGCCCCTGGAGTGGGGCCTCAGCCCCTGGAGTGGGGCCTCAGCCCCTGGAGTGAGGCCTCAGCACCTGGAGTGGGGCCTCAGACCCTGGAGTGGGGCCTCAGCCCCTGGAGTGGGGCATCAGACCCTGGAGTGGGGCCTCAGACCCTGGAGTGGGGCCTCAGCACCTGGAGTGGGGCCTCAGACCCTGGAGTGGGACCTCAGACCCAGGAGTGGGGCCTCAGACCCAGGAGTGGGGCCTCAGACCCTGGAGTGGGGCCTCAGACCCTGGAGTGAGACCTCAGACCCTGGAGTGGGGCCTCAGACAGTGGGGCCTCAGACCCTGGAGTGGGGCCTCAGCACCTGGAGTGGGGCCTCAGACCCTGGAGTGGGGCCTCAGCACCTGGAGTGGGGCCTCAGCACCTGGAGTGGGGCCTCAGCCCCTGGAGTGGGGCCTCAGACCCTGGAGTGGGGCCTCAGCACCTGGAGTGGGGCCTCAGCACCTGGAGTGGGGCCTCAGCCCCTGGAGTGGGGCCTCAGCACCTGGAGTGGGGCCTCAGCACCTGGAGTGGGGCCTCAGCACCTGGAGTGGGGCCTCAGACCCTGGAGTGGGGCCTCAGACCCTGGAGTGGGGCCCCTCAGACCCTGGAGTGGGGCCTCAGCCCCTGGAGTGGGGCCTCAGACCCTGGAGTGGGGCCTCAGCCCCTGGAGTGGGGCCGCAGCCCCTGGAGTGGGGCCTCAGCCCCTGGAGTGGGGCCTCAGCACCTGGAGTGGGGCCTCAGACCCTGGAGTGGGGCCTCAGACCCTGGAGTGGGGCCTCAGCACCTGGAGTGGGGCCTCAGCACCTGGAGTGGGGCCTCAGCACCTGGAGTGGGGCCTCAGACCCTGGAGTGGGGCCTCAGCACCTGGAGTGGGGCCTCAGCACCTGGAGTGGGGCCTCAGCACCTGGAGTGGGGCCTCAGACCCTGGAGTGGGGCCTCAGACCCTGGAGTGGGGCCTCATCACCTGCACGCAGGAACCACAGGAATCTATCACAATCCTTTTTTATATATTTTAATGGCAGAAATGTCTTTTCTTAATTTTATTTTGTATTATTTATCATAGATTTTAATGACAGAAATCTATTACACATTTTCAGGGAGGTTGTAATGTCAATTCTGTGCTCATTTTATGCCCTGTCTATAATTGTGCCAATTTTATGCAAATGCCTAAATTTATGCCAATGTCTATGTTGTGTCACTGCTGTGAAGCACTTTGGGCTGCACATCTTGTATGAAAGGTGCTATACAAATAAAGTGTATTATTATTATCATTATGACTTGCGTGCGCCCCATAATGAATACAAAGTGGGAAACTGTTGCGGATATAATAATCTGTTCTGCATTCAAAGGGTCTTAGATGAAGATTTAAAAGGAGTCATCCAGACATGCTACTCACCCTGCACACCATGATACCAGTCATTTCAACTCTCTCTTTCTACCACTATCATCCGTGTTGAAAACTGTCAATGGAAGGCCTAATTAAAGGAGAAATGCTAAAATACTTGATGATGAAATAGCATACCAATATTATGCGCTCACATCATATATGTCTGTTTTAATTCACAGGTTAATATAACATGGAGGCAGAGCGGTGGTTCACAGGTTAATATAACATGGAGGAGGCAGAGCGGTGGTTCACAGGTTAATATAACATGGAGGAAGCAGAGCGGTGGTTCACAGGTTAATATAACATGGAGGAGGCAGAGCGGTGGTTCACAGGTTAATATAACATGGAGGAGGCAGAGCGGTGGTTCACAGGTTAATATAACATGGAGGAGGCAGAGCGGTGGTTCACAGGTTAATATAACATGGAGGCAGAGCGGTGGTTCACAGGTTAATATAACATGGAGGAGGCAGAGCGGTGGTTCACAGGTTAATATAACATGGAGGAGACAGAGCGGTGGTTCACAGGTTAATATAACATGGAGGAGGCAGAGCGGTGGTTCACAGGTTAATATAACATGGAGGAGGCAGAGCGGTGGTTCACAGGTTAATATAACATGGAGGAGGCAGAGCGGTGGTTCACAGGTTAATATAACATGGAGGAGGCAGAGCGGTGGTTCACAGGTTAATATAACATGGAGGAGGCAGAGCGGTGGTTCACAGGTTAATATAACATGGAGGAGGCAGAGCGGTGGTTCACAGGTTAATATAACATGGAGGAGGCAGAGCGGTGGTTCACAGGTTAATATAACATGGAGGCAGAGCGGTGGTTCACAGGTTAATATAACATGGAGGAGGCAGAGCGGTGGTTCACAGGTTAATATAACATGGAGGAGGCAGAGCGGTGGTTCACAGGTTAATATAACATGGAGGAGGCAGAGCGGTGGTTCACAGGTTAATATAACATGGAGGAGGCAGAGCGGTGGTTCACAGGTTAATATAACATGGAGGAGACAGAGCGGTGGTTCACAGGTTAATATAACATGGAGGAGGCAGAGCGGTGGTTCACAGGTTAATATAACATGGAGGAGGCAGAGCGGTGGTTCACAGGTTAATATAACATGGAGGAGGCAGAGCGGTGGTTCACAGGTTAATATAACATGGAGGAGGCAGAGCGGTGGTTCACAGGTTAATATAACATGGAGGAGGCAGAGCGGTGGTTCACAGGTTAATATAACATGGAGGAGACAGAGCGGTGGTTCACAGGTTAATATAACATGGAGGAGGCAGAGCGGTGGTTCACAGGTTAATATAACATGGAGGAGGCAGAGCGGTGGTTCACAGGTTAATATAACATGGAGGCAGAGCGGTGGTTCACAGGTTAATATAACATGGAGGCAGAGCGGTGGTTCACAGGTTAATATAACATGGAGGCAGAGCGGTGGTTCACAGGTTAATATAACATGGAGGAGGCAGAGCGGTGGTTCACAGGTTAATATAACATGGAGGAGGCAGAGCGGTGGTTCACAGGTTAATATAACATGGAGGAGGCAGAGCGGTGGTTCACAGGTTAATATAACATGGAGGAGGCAGAGCGGTGGTTCACAGGTTAATATAACATGGAGGAGGCAGAGCGGTGGTTCACAGGTTAATATAACATGGAGGCAGAGCAGTGGTTCACAGGTTAATATAACATGGAGGAGGCAGAGCGGTGGTTCACAGGTTAATATAACATGGAGGAGGCAGAGCGGTGGTTCACAGGTTAATATAACATGGAGGAGGCAGAGCGGTGGTTCACAGGTTAATATAACATGGAGGAGGCAGAGCGGTGGTTCACAGGTTAATATAACATGGAGGAGGCAGAGCGGTGGTTCACAGGTTAATATAACATGGAGGAGGCAGAGCGGTGGTTCACAGGTTAATATAACATGGAGGAGGCAGAGCGGTGGTTCACAGGTTAATATAACATGGAGGCAGAGCGGTGGTTCACAGGTTAATATAACATGGAGGAGGCAGAGCGGTGGTTCACAGGTTAATATAACATGGAGGAGGCAGAGCGGTGGTTCACAGGTTAATATAACATGGAGGAGGCAGAGCGGTGGTTCACAGGTTAATATAACATGGAGGCAGAGCGGTGGTTCACAGGTTAATATAACATGGAGGCAGAGCGGTGGTTCACAGGTTAATATAACATGGAGGAGGCAGAGCGGTGGTTCACAGGTTAATATAACATGGAGGAGGCAGAGCGGTGGTTCACAGGTTAATATAACATGGAGGAGGCAGAGCGGTGGTTCACAGGTTAATATAACATGGAGGAGGCAGAGCGGTGGTTCACAGGTTAATATAACATGGAGGAGGCAGAGCGGTGGTTCACAGGTTAATATAACATGGAGGAGGCAGAGCGGTGGTTCACAGGTTAATATAACATGGAGGCAGAGCGGTGGTTCACAGGTTAATATAACATGGAGGAGGCAGAGCGGTGGTTCACAGGTTAATATAACATGGAGGAGGCAGAGCGGTGGTTCACAGGTTAATATAACATGGAGGAGGCAGAGCGGTGGTTCACAGGTTAATATAACATGGAGGAGGCAGAGCGGTGGTTCACAGGTTAATATAACATGGAGGAGGCAGAGCGGTGGTTCACAGGTTAATATAACATGGAGGAGGCAGAGCGGTGGTTCACAGGTTAATATAACATGGAGGAGGCAGAGCGGTGGTTCACAGGTTAATATAACATGGAGGAGGCAGAGCGGTGGTTCACAGGTTAATATAACATGGAGGAGGCAGAGCGGTGGTTCACAGGTTAATATAACATGGAGGAGGCGGAGCGGTGGTTCACAGGTTAATATAACATGGAGGCAGAGCGGTGGTTCACAGGTTAATATAACATGGAGGAGACAGAGCGGTGGTTCACAGGTTAATATAACATGGAGGAGGCAGAGCGGTGGTTCACAGGTTAATATAACATGGAGGAGGCAGAGCGGTGGTTCACAGGTTAATATAACATGGAGGAGGCAGAGCGGTGGTTCACAGGTTAATATAACATGGAGGAGGCAGAGCGGTGGTTCACAGGTTAATATAACATGGAGGAGGCAGAGCGGTGGTTCACAGGTTAATATAACATGGAGGAGGCAGAGCGGTGGTTCACAGGTTAATATAACATGGAGGAGGCAGAGCGGTGGTTCACAGGTTAATATAACATGGAGGAGGCAGAGCGGTGGTTCACAGGTTAATATAACATGGAGGAGGCAGAGCGGTGGTTCACAGGTTAATATAACATGGAGGAGACAGAGCGGTGGTTCACAGGTTAATATAACATGGAGGAGGCAGAGCGGTGGTTCACAGGTTAATATAACATGGAGGAGACAGAGCGGTGGTTCACAGGTTAATATAACATGGAGGAGGCAGAGCGGTGGTTCACAGGTTAATATAACATGGAGGAGGCAGAGCGGTGGTTCACAGGTTAATATAACATGGAGGAGGCAGAGCGGTGGTTCACAGGTTAATATAACATGGAGGAGGCAGAGCGGTGGTTCACAGGTTAATATAACATGGAGGAGGCAGAGCGGTGGTTCACAGGTTAATATAACATGGAGGAGGCAGAGCGGTGGTTCACAGGTTAATATAACATGGAGGAGGCAGAGCGGTGGTTCACAGGTTAATATAACATGGAGGCAGAGCGGTGGTTCACAGGTTAATATAACATGGAGGAGGCAGAGCGGTGGTTCACAGGTTAATATAACATGGAGGAGGCAGAGCGGTGGTTCACAGGTTAATATAACATGGAGGAGGCAGAGCGGTGGTTCACAGGTTAATATAACATGGAGGCAGAGCGGTGGTTCACAGGTTAATATAACATGGAGGAGGCAGAGCGGTGGTTCACAGGTTAATATAACATGGAGGAGACAGAGCGGTGGTTCACAGGTTAATATAACATGGAGGAGGCAGAGCGGTGGTTCACAGGTTAATATAACATGGAGGAGGCAGAGCGGTGGTTCACAGGTTAATATAACATGGAGGAGGCAGAGCGGTGGT
Source organism: Notolepis coatsorum (assembly GCF_963971535.1). NCBI lineage: Eukaryota > Metazoa > Chordata > Actinopteri > Aulopiformes > Paralepididae > Notolepis > Notolepis coatsorum. Next base: position 3,172,930 of record NC_140181.1, on the reverse strand, counting down.
TCACAGGTTAATATAACATGGAGGAGGCAGAGCGGTGGTTCACAGGTTAATATAACATGGAGGAGGCAGAGCGGTGGTTCACAGGTTAATATAACATGGAGGAGGCAGAGCGGTGGTTCACAGGTTAATATAACATGGAGGAGACAGAGCGGTGGTTCACAGGTTAATATAACATGGAGGAGGCAGAGCAGTGGTTCACAGGTTAATATAACATGGAGGAGACAGAGCGGTGGTTCACAGGTTAATATAACATGGAGGAGGCAGAGCGGTGGTTCACAGGTTAATATAACATGGAGGAGGCAGAGCGGTGGTTCACAGGTTAATATAACATGGAGGAGGCAGAGCCGTGGTTCACAGGTTAATATAACATGGAGGCAGAGCGGTGGTTCACAGGTTAATATAACATGGAGGCAGAGCGGTGGTTCACAGGTTAATATAACATGGAGGAGGCAGAGCGGTGGTTCACAGGTTAATATAACATGGAGGAGGCAGAGCGGTGGTTCACAGGTTAATATAACATGGAGGAGGCAGAGCGGTGGTTCACAGGTTAATATAACATGGAGGAGGCAGAGCGGTGGTTCACAGGTTAATATAACATGGAGGAGGCAGAGCGGTGGTTCACAGGTTAATATAACATGGAGGAGGCAGAGCGGTGGTTCACAGGTTAATATAACATGGAGGAGGCAGAGCGGTGGTTCACAGGTTAATATAACATGGAGGAGGCAGAGCGGTGGTTCACAGGTTAATATAACATGGAGGAGGCAGAGCGGTGGTTCACAGGTTAATATAACATGGAGGCAGAGCGGTGGTTCACAGGTTAATATAACATGGAGGAGGCAGAGCGGTGGTTCACAGGTTAATATAACATGGAGGAGGCAGAGCGGTGGTTCACAGGTTAATATAACATGGAGGAGGCAGAGCGGTGGTTCACAGGTTAATATAACATGGAGGAGGCGGAGCGGTGGTTCACAGGTTAATATAACATGGAGGCAGAGCGGTGGTTCACAGGTTAATATAACATGGAGGAGACAGAGCGGTGGTTCACAGGTTAATATAACATGGAGGAGGCAGAGCGGTGGTTCACAGGTTAATATAACATGGAGGAGGCAGAGCGGTGGTTCACAGGTTAATATAACATGGAGGAGGCAGAGCGGTGGTTCACAGGTTAATATAACATGGAGGAGGCAGAGCGGTGGTTCACAGGTTAATATAACATGGAGGCAGAGCAGTGGTTCACAGGTTAATATAACATGGAGGAGGCAGAGCGGTGGTTCACAGGTTAATATAACATGGAGGAGGCAGAGCGGTGGTTCACAGGTTAATATAACATGGAGGAGGCAGAGCGGTGGTTCACAGGTTAATATAACATGGAGGCAGAGCGGTGGTTCACAGGTTAATATAACATGGAGGAGGCAGAGCGGTGGTTCACAGGTTAATATAACATGGAGGAGGCAGAGCGGTGGTTCACAGGTTAATATAACATGGAGGAGGCAGAGCGGTGGTTCACAGGTTAATATAACATGGAGGAGGCAGAGCGGTGGTTCACAGGTTAATATAACATGGAGGAGGCGGAGCGGTGGTTCACAGGTTAATATAACATGGAGGAGGCAGAGCGGTGGTTCACAGGTTAATATAACATGGAGGAGACAGAGCGGTGGTTCACAGGTTAATATAACATGGAGGAGGCAGAGCGGTGGTTCACAGGTTAATATAACATGGAGGCAGAGCGGTGGTTCACAGGTTAATATAACATGGAGGCAGAGCGGTGGTTCACAGGTTAATATAACATGGAGGAGGCAGAGCGGTGGTTCACAGGTTAATATAACATGGAGGCAGAGCGGTGGTTCACAGGTTAATATAACATGGAGGAGGCAGAGCGGTGGTTCACAGGTTAATATAACATGGAGGAGGCAGAGCGGTGGTTCACAGGTTAATATAACATGGAGGCAGAGCGGTGGTTCACAGGTTAATATAACATGGAGGAGGCAGAGCGGTGGTTCACAGGTTAATATAACATGGAGGAGGCAGAGCGGTGGTTCACAGGTTAATATAACATGGAGGAGGCAGAGCGGTGGTTCACAGGTTAATATAACATGGAGGAGGCGGAGCGGTGGTTCACAGGTTAATATAACATGGAGGCAGAGCGGTGGTTCACAGGTTAATATAACATGGAGGAGACAGAGCGGTGGTTCACAGGTTAATATAACATGGAGGAGACAGAGCGGTGGTTCACAGGTTAATATAACATGGAGGCAGAGCGGTGGTTCACAGGTTAATATAACATGGAGGAGGCAGAGCGGTGGTTCACAGGTTAATATAACATGGAGGAGGCAGAGCGGTGGTTCACAGGTTAATATAACATGGAGGAGGCAGAGCGGTGGTTCACAGGTTAATATAACATGGAGGAGGCAGAGCGGTGGTTCACAGGTTAATATAACATGGAGGAGGCAGAGCGGTGGTTCACAGGTTAATATAACATGGAGGAGGCAGAGCGGTGGTTCACAGGTTAATATAACATGGAGGAGGCAGAGCGGTGGTTCACAGGTTAATATAACATGGAGGAGACAGAGCGGTGGTTCACAGGTTAATATAACATGGAGGAGGCAGAGCGGTGGTTCACAGGTTAATATAACATGGAGGAGACAGAGCGGTGGTTCACAGGTTAATATAACATGGAGGAGGCAGAGCGGTGGTTCACAGGTTAATATAACATGGAGGAGGCAGAGCGGTGGTTCACAGGTTAATATAACATGGAGGAGGCAGAGCGGTGGTTCACAGGTTAATATAACATGGAGGAGGCAGAGCGGTGGTTCACAGGTTAATATAACATGGAGGAGGCAGAGCGGTGGTTCACAGGTTAATATAACATGGAGGAGGCAGAGCGGTGGTTCACAGGTTAATATAACATGGAGGAGGCAGAGCGGTGGTTCACAGGTTAATATAACATGGAGGCAGAGCGGTGGTTCACAGGTTAATATAACATGGAGGAGGCAGAGCGGTGGTTCACAGGTTAATATAACATGGAGGAGGCAGAGCGGTGGTTCACAGGTTAATATAACATGGAGGAGGCAGAGCGGTGGTTCACAGGTTAATATAACATGGAGGCAGAGCGGTGGTTCACAGGTTAATATAACATGGAGGAGGCAGAGCGGTGGTTCACAGGTTAATATAACATGGAGGAGACAGAGCGGTGGTTCACAGGTTAATATAACATGGAGGAGGCAGAGCGGTGGTTCACAGGTTAATATAACATGGAGGAGGCAGAGCGGTGGTTCACAGGTTAATATAACATGGAGGAGGCAGAGCGGTGGTTCACAGGTTAATATAACATGGAGGAGGCAGAGCGGTGGTTCACAGGTTAATATAACATGGAGGCAGAGCGGTGGTTCACAGGTTAATATAACATGGAGGAGGCAGAGCGGTGGTTCACAGGTTAATATAACATGGAGGAGGCAGAGCGGTGGTTCACAGGTTAATATAACATGGAGGAGGCAGAGCGGTGGTTCACAGGTTAATATAACATGGAGGAGGCAGAGCGGTGGTTCACAGGTTAATATAACATGGAGGCAGAGCGGTGGTTCACAGGTTAATATAACATGGAGGAGGCAGAGCGGTGGTTCACAGGTTAATATAACATGGAGGAGGCAGAGCGGTGGTTCACAGGTTAATATAACATGGAGGAGGCAGAGCGGTGGTTCACAGGTTAATATAACATGGAGGCAGAGCGGTGGTTCACAGGTTAATATAACATGGAGGAGACAGAGCGGTGGTTCACAGGTTAATATAACATGGAGGAGGCAGAGCGGTGGTTCACAGGTTAATATAACATGGAGGAGGCAGAGCGGTGGTTCACAGGTTAATATAACATGGAGGCAGAGCGGTGGTTCACAGGTTAATATAACATGGAGGAGGCAGAGCGGTGGTTCACAGGTTAATATAACATGGAGGAGACAGAGCGGTGGTTCACAGGTTAATATAACATGGAGGAGGCAGAGCGGTGGTTCACAGGTTAATATAACATGGAGGAGGCAGAGCGGTGGTTCACAGGTTAATATAACATGGAGGAGGCAGAGCGGTGGTTCACAGGTTAATATAACATGGAGGAGGCAGAGCGGTGGTTCACAGGTTAATATAACATGGAGGAGGCGGAGCGGTGGTTCACAGGTTAATATAACATGGAGGCAGAGCGGTGGTTCACAGGTTAATATAACATGGAGGAGGCAGAGCGGTGGTTCACAGGTTAATATAACATGGAGGCAGAGCGGTGGTTCACAGGTTAATATAACATGGAGGAGACAGAGCGGTGGTTCACAGGTTAATATAACATGGAGGAGGCAGAGCGGTGGTTCACAGGTTAATATAACATGGAGGAGGCAGAGCGGTGGTTCACAGGTTAATATAACATGGAGGAGGCAGAGCGGTGGTTCACAGGTTAATATAACATGGAGGAGACAGAGCGGTGGTTCACAGGTTAATATAACATGGAGGAGGCAGAGCGGTGGTTCACAGGTTAATATAACATGGAGGAGGCAGAGCGGTGGTTCACAGGTTAATATAACATGGAGGAGGCAGAGCGGTGGTTCACAGGTTAATATAACATGGAGGAGGCAGAGCGGTGGTTCACAGGTTAATATAACATGGAGGAGGCAGAGCGGTGGTTCACAGGTTAATATAACATGGAGGAGGCAGAGCGGTGGTTCACAGGTTAATATAACATGGAGGAGGCAGAGCGGTGGTTCACAGGTTAATATAACATGGAGGAGGCAGAGCGGTGGTTCACAGGTTAATATAACATGGAGGCAGAGCAGTGGTTCACAGGTTAATATAACATGGAGGAGGCAGAGCGGTGGTTCACAGGTTAATATAACATGGAGGAGGCAGAGCGGTGGTTCACAGGTTAATATAACATGGAGGAGGCAGAGCGGTGGTTCACAGGTTAATATAACATGGAGGCAGAGCGGTGGTTCACAGGTTAATATAACATGGAGGAGGCAGAGCGGTGGTTCACAGGTTAATATAACATGGAGGAGGCAGAGCGGTGGTTCACAGGTTAATATAACATGGAGGAGGCAGAGCGGTGGTTCACAGGTTAATATAACATGGAGGAGGCAGAGCGGTGGTTCACAGGTTAATATAACATGGAGGAGGCAGAGCGGTGGTTCACAGGTTAATATAACATGGAGGAGGCAGAGCGGTGGTTCACAGGTTAATATAACATGGAGGAGGCAGAGCGGTGGTTCACAGGTTAATATAACATGGAGGAGGCGGAGCGGTGGTTCACAGGTTAATATAACATGGAGGAGGCGGAGCGGTGGTTCACAGGTTAATATAACATGGAGGAGGCAGAGCGGTGGTTCACAGGTTAATATAACATGGAGGAGGCAGAGCGGTGGTTCACAGGTTAATATAACATGGAGGAGGCAGAGCGGTGGTTCACAGGTTAATATAACATGGAGGAGGCGGAGCGGTGGTTCACAGGTTAATATAACATGGAGGCAGAGCGGTGGTTCACAGGTTAATATAACATGGAGGAGGCAGAGCGGTGGTTCACAGGTTAATATAACATGGAGGAGGCAGAGCGGTGGTTCACAGGTTAATATAACATGGAGGCAGAGCGGTGGTCCGGTACTCAGAAGGTCACAGGTGTGTCGAAGTGTCCTTGAGGAGACGGTTATAGTCGTGCTTTATAGACGTGATGCTTTTATAGTCTAAGATAGTCTTTTATAGATTTTAATGTGATAAATCTATCATACTCAATAAGAGATCTATTACAATATATTTTTTTTTCATTCTTTTTTCTTTTTCATAGAATTTTATGATAATAAATTACACATTTCTTTAAGGTTTTAATATCAATTCTCATTTTATGCCATAATATGTCTATAATTATGCCAATTTCATGTCTATGTTGTGTCTACATCACTGCTGTGAAGCACTTTGGGCTGCAATTCCTGTATGAAAGGTGCTATACAAATAAAGTGTATTATTATTATTATTTAACCCCTAACTGCTCCTGATGAGCAGGTTGGCACCTTGCCTGGTCGCCTCTGCCGTCGGTGTGTGAATGTGTGAGTGAAGGGCTGAATGTGAGGCACAAGTTGTAAAGCGCTTTGGATACAAATGCAGTCCATTTACCATTGAATATTGATTAAGTTATCATGGAAGTCAGTGCTGGGAAAGGCATCATTTGGATGAATACTCCTGTGGCAGTGACGATCAACACTCCAACCCTCTTAAGTCTCCCACACGGCCCACACATGGAATACTGCTCATTACCACTGTGTTTCCAAAGCCATTCCGGTTGCAAAATTTATTCCAACCCACTTCTGGATTGAATCGATAAACACTACATAAAGCTGATATTTGCAATTCAAAAATGCTAAACGTTAACATCAATATGTTGTAAGATCAGTTTCCGCTGTTTGAAAACCCAAACGGACTGTCTTGATAGAGAAGCTACTGTTAGCTAACTCTTTTAGCTAGCAAGTACGTCTGCCATCTTGGCTATCAAGCCAGGTACAATGCTAAGCTAATATCACATCTGTGAGGTTCGCCTCTTCCCTGGACCTTTAATTCCCTGTCTCCTCACCTCACCAGCCCCCACCCTCGTGTTGTCGTTGTTTATTTATTGCATTCCCTGCCTCGCTCCGTTCCTTTAAGGTACTGTGGGGTACTGTGAGGTTCGCCTCTTCCCTGGACCTTTAATTCCTGTTCCCTGGACCTTTTATTCCCTGTCTCCTCACCTCACCAGCCCCCACCCTCGCGTTGTCGTTACTGTGAGGTTCGCCTCTTCCCTGGACCTTTAATTCCTGTTCCCTGGACCTTTAATTCCCTGTCTCCTCACCTCTCCAGCCCCCACCCTCGCGTTCGTTTACTCTCGTCTGCTCTTCAGCAGCCCACACCCTTGGACTACCTTTCATTATGTGTTTGATTGGTCCGTGCCGAACACACACTTCTAAGTCAAGTATCAATTACCATCACGCACCTGATGTGTGTTCTAATTAGCGCCCCAGTGGGCTTTAAATACCTCGATCTTCCCCCCAGTCCTCGTCGGGTCGTTCTCTATCTGTAAGCTCCTACGGGAGATTCTCTATCTGTATCTGTTTCTGTAATCTGTATGCTGGTTCTTCTCCGGCGTGAGACGAGGTGCCAGCCATCGCCACCTGTCGCCGTTTGCCTGGAGTGGGACACAGCCTGCGCTCTCTAATTCTCTACGGGAGGTATTCCAGTGTTCCACTCCAGACCCCGCGCAGACGCGCTCCTACAGCAGACGCGCTCCTACAGCAGACGCGCTCCACTCCAGACCCCGCGCAGACGCGCTCCTACAGCAGATGCGCTCCTACAGCGGACGCGCTCCTACAGCAGATGCGCTCCTACAGCAGACGCGCTCCTACAGCAGACGTGCTCCACTCCAGACCCCGCGCAGACGCGCTCCTACAGCAGACGCGCTCCTACAGCAGATGCGCTCCTACAGCGGACGCGCTCCTACAGCAGACGCGCTCCACTCCAGACCCCGCGCAGACGCGCTCCTACAGCAGACGCGCTCCACTCCAGACGCGCATCGCTCTCTAATTCTCTACGGGAGGATGCGTCTCTCCGAGCCGGCGCGCTCTCCGAACCGGCGCGTTCTCCAAGCCGACGCGCACCACTTCAGACGTTTAGCCGGCGCGCTACTACTCCAGAAGCGCATCGCTCTCTAATTCTCTACGGGAGGATGCGTCTCTCCGAGCCGGCGCGCTCTCCGAACCGGCGCGTTCTCCAAGCCGACGCGCACCACTTCAGACGTTTAGCCGGCGCGCTACTACTCCAGACGCGCATCGCTCTCTAATTCTCTACGGGAGGATGCGTCTCTCCGAGCCTGCGCGCTCTCCGAACCGGCACGTTCTCCAAGCCGACACGCACCACTTCAGACGTTTAGCCGGCGCGCTACTACTCCAGACGCGCATCGCTCTCTAATTCTCTACGGGAGGATGCGTCTCTCCGAGCCGGCGCGCTCTCCGAACCGGCGCGTTCTCCAAGCCGACGCGCACCACTCCAGACTTCTAGCCGGCGCGCTACTTCTCCAGACGCGCATCGCTCTCTAATTCTCTACGGGAGGATGCGTCTCTCCGAGCCGGCGCGCTCTCCGAGCCGGCGCGCTCTCCGAGCCGGCGCGCTCTTCAAGCCGACGCGCACCACTCCAGACGTCTAGCCTGTGCGCCCCTACTCCATCCCTGTAAGCAGCTCTGGCCCTCGCCCTGTCCAAGGCCTTAACCCTGTTTTCTCTGTCCCTGTCTCCAGCCCGCCTCCCCGGGCCTGTGTCCCTGTTCCCCTCTCCAGTGCCCCTGTTCCTGCCCTGTCCTTTGCCCTGGCCCTGTCCTTTAGCCTTAGCCCCTTAGCCTGCTCGCCTCTTAAAGGCACAGTGCCAATTTTCCCTAATTCTTGTTTCCAGTATTTTTGTGTTCTCCCTTGCCTTCCCCTTAGCCTGCTCGCCTCTTAAAGGCACAGTGCCAATTTTCCCTAATTCTTGTTTCCAGTATTTTGTGTTCTCCCTTAGCCTTCCCCTTAGCCTGCTCGCCTCTTAAAGGCACATTGCCCTTTTTCCTTGTTCCAGTATTTTTGTGTTCTCCCTTAAAGGGACAGTGCCGCTTTTTTGTTGTATTCAATAAATGCCCAGTTCTTGGCTTACTCTCATACCTGTCTTCTGTTGTGCGATTGGGGTCGGTTACAAACCATAACAGTACGACCCGACCAGTCGACGACCCCAGCCAGCACAGACAGTGTATGTTGAGTTTGTCCTTTGTTAGCTCCCCTGATAGCTTCCCTGTTAGTCTCCCCTGTTGGCTTCTTTGTTAGCTTCCCTGCAGCTTGCCAGGCCTCTACTACCGGCATGGCCCCAGTCTGCTAGCTTAGCCCCGGCTGCTAGCACAGCCTCTATGTTAATGCAGCCCTTGCAGCTAGCATAGGCCCTGTAGCTAGCCATGCCCAGGCAGCTAACCCGGTCCCTCTGCATGGCCTCCACTTTTTGTGTAGCTTTCCCACTGCTAGGACTGCCCCTTCAGCTAGCAAGGTCAGTTTCCCCACTGCTAGGACTGCCCCTTCAGCTAGCAAGGTCAGTTTTCTCCCACTGCTAGGACTGCCCCTTCAGCTAGCAAGGTTAGTTTCCCCGCTGCTAGGACTGCCCTTTCAGCTAGCAAGGTCAGTTTCCCCACTGCTAGGACTGCCCCTTCAGCTAGCAAGGTCAGTTTCTCCCACTGCTAGGACTGCCCCTTCAGCTAGCAAGGTCAGTTTCCCCACTGCTAGGACTGCCCCTTCAGCTAGCAAGGTCAGTCTCCCCGCTGCTAGGACTGCCCCTTCAGCTAGCAAGGTCAGTTTCCCCACTGCTAGGACTGCTCCTTCAGCTAGCAAGGTCAGTCTCCCCGCTGCTAGGACTGCCTCTTCAGCTAGCAAGGTCAGTTTCCCCACTGCTAGGACTGCCCCTTCAGCTAGCAAGGTCAGTTTTTCCCCACTGCTAGGACTGCCCCTTCAGCTAGCAAGGTCAGTTTTCCCCACTGCTAGGACTGCCCCTTCAGCTAGCAAGGTCAGTTTCCCCACTGCTAGGACTGCCCCTTCAGCTAGCAAGGTCAGTTCCCCACAGCTAGGACTGTCCTTCCAGCTAGCTTGTTCTCTCATGCTGGTCCAGCCCTGTCTGCTAGCCTAGCTCCGGCAGCTAGCGCAGCCTCTATGTTAATGTAGCAGTACAGCTAGCATAGGCCCTGTAGCTAGCAGTGCCCTGGCGGCTACCCTGTCCCTCTGCTAGCCTCACTTTTGGTGTAGCTTCCCCTGCTAGCATGGCCCATTTTTTTTGTTTGTTGCCTTGTCATGTCCCCTGCCCTTCTGTCTGTATTTTTGGGTCGCCCGGTGGCTCCCGTGGAGGGGGGGGGTACTGTGAGGTTCGCCACTTCCCTGGACCTTTAATTCCCTGTCTCCTCACCTCACCAGCCCCCACCCTCGTGTTGTCGTTGTTTATTTATTGCATTCCCTGCCTCGCTCCGTTCCTTTAAGGTACTGTGGGGTACTGTGAGGTTCGCCTCTTCCCTGGACCTTTAATTCCTGTTCCCTGGACCTTTTATTCCCTGTCTCCTCACCTCACCAGCCCCCACCCTCGCGTTGTCGTTACTGTGAGGTTCGCCTCTTCCCTGGACCTTTAATTCCTGTTCCCTGGACCTTTAATTCCCTGTCTCCTCACCTCTCCAGCCCCCACCCTCACGTTCGTTTACTCTCGTCTGCTCTTCAGCAGCCCACACCCTTGGACTACCTTTCATTATGTGTTTGATTGGTCCGTGCCGAACACACACTTCTAAGTCAAGTATCAATTACCATCACGCACCTGATGTGTGTTCTAATTAGCGCCCCAGTGGGCTTTAAATACCTCGATCTTTCCCCCAGTCCTCGTCGGGTCGTTCTCTATCTGTAAGCTCCTACGGGAGATTCTCTATCTGTATCTGTTTCTGTAATCTGTATGCTGGTTCTTCTCCGGCGTGAGACGAGGTGCCAGCCATCGCCACCTGTCGCCGTTTGCCTGGAGTGGGACACAGACTGCGCTCTCTAATTCTCTACGGGAGGTATTCCAGTGTTCCACTCCAGACCCCGCGCAGACGCGCTCCTACAGCAGACGCGCTCCACTCCAGACCCCGTGCAGACGCGCTCCTACAGCAGACGCGCTCCTACAGCAGATGCGCTCCTACAGCGGACGCGCTCCTACAGCAGACGCGCTCCACTCCAGACCCCGCGCAGACGCGCTCCTACAGCAGACGCGCTCCTACAGCAGATGCGCTCCTACAGCGGACGCGCTCCTACAGCAGACGCGCTCCACTCCAGACCCCGCGCAGACGCGCTCCTACAGCAGACGCGCTCCACTCCAGACGCGCATCGCTCTCTAATTCTCTACGGGAGGATGCGTCTCTCCGAGCCGGCGCGCTCTCCGAACCGGCGCGTTCTCCAAGCCGACGCGCACCACTTCAGACGTTTAGCCGGCGCGCTACTACTCCAGACGCGCATCGCTCTCTAATTCTCTACGGGAGGATGCGTCTCTCCGAGCCGGCGCGCTCTCCGAACTGGCGCGTTCTCCAAGCCGACGCGCACCACTTCAGACGTTTAGCCGGCGCGCTACTACTCCAGACGCGCATCGCTCTCTAATTCTCTACGGGAGGATGCGTCTCTCCGAGCCGGCGCGCTCTCCGAACCGGCGCGTTCTCCAAGCCGACGCGCACCACTCCAGACTTCTAGCCGGCGCGCTACTACTCCAGACGCGCATCGCTCTCTAATTCTCTACGGGAGGATGCGTCTCTCCGAGCCGGCGCGTTCTCCGAACCGGCGCGTTCTCCAAGCCGACGCGCACCACTTCAGACGTTTAGCCGGCGCGCTACTACTCCAGACGTGCATCGCTCTCTAATTCTCTACGGGAGGATGCGTCTCTCCGAGCCGGCGCGCTCTCCGAACCGGCGCGTTCTCCAAGCCGACGCGCACCACTTCAGACGTTTAGCCGGCGCGCTACTACTCCAGACGCGCATCGCTCTCTAATTCTCTACGGGAGGATGCGTCTCTCCGAGCCAGCGCGCTCTCCGAACCGGCGCGTCCTCCAAGCCGACGCGCACCACTCCAGACTTCTAGCCGGCGCGCTACTTCTCCAGACGCGCATCGCTCTCTAATTCTCTACGGGAGGATGCGTCTCTCCGAGCCGGCGCGCTCTCCGAGCCGGCGCGCTCTTCAAGCCGACGCGCACCACTCCAGACGTCTAGCCTGTGCGCCCCTACTCCATCCCTGTAAGCAGCTCTGGCCCTCGCCCTGTCCAAGGCCTTAACCCTGTTTTCTCTGTCCCTGTCTCCAGCCCGCCTCCCCGGGCCTCTGTCCCTGTTCCCCTCTCCAGTGCCCCTGTTCCTGCCCTGTCCTTTGCCCTGGCCCTGTCCTTTAGCCTTAGCCCCTTAGCCTGCTCGCCTCTTAAAGGCACAGTGCCAATTTTCCCTAATTCTTGTTTCCAGTATTTTTGTGTTCTCCCTTGCCTTCCCCTTAGCCTGCTCGCCTCTTAAAGGCACAGTGCCAATTTTCCCTAATTCTTGTTTCCAGTATTTTGTGTTCTCCCTTAGCCTTCCCCTTAGCCTGCTCGCCACTTAAAGGCACATTGCCCTTTTTCCTTGTTCCAGTATTTTTGTGTTCTCCCTTAAAGGATAACTCCACTATTTTGGGAAATTAGCTTATTTAACATCTTCCCTGGAGTTAGACAAGAAGATACATACCTTTTTTGTCTCTGTGCGTGCATTTTAGCTTTGGGAATAGACGCTCCGTTAGCATAGCTTAGCTTCATCACTGGAAGTGAGGCAGGACAGTAGCCTTACAGTGCCTTACAGTGTATTGCAAGGTCTGACATTGACCAAACTTGATATGCATGACCTTGGTGGGCTCTAGGTCAACTCCTGCAAAGGGGGTCAATGTCAGACTTTGCAATCAAAAGTTAGGGGGCTAATAACCCTTGCCATAATTTCAGTGCGCCCCCTAACTTTTGATTGCAAGGTCTGACATTGACCCCCTTTTCAGGAGTTGACCTAGAGCCCACCAAGGTCATGCATATCAAATTTGGTCAATGTCAGACCTTGCAATACACTGTAAGGCACTGTAAGGCTACTGTCCTGCCTCACTTCCAGTGATGAAGCTAAGCTATGCTAACGGAGCGTCTATTCCAAAAGCTAAAATGCACGCACAGAGACAAAAAAGGTATGTATCTTCTTGTCTAACTCCAGGGAAGATGTTAAATAAGCTAATTTCCCAAAATAGTGGAGTTCCCCTTTAAAGGGACAGTGCCGCTTTTTTGTTGTATTCAATAAATGCCCAGTTCTTGGCTTACTCTCATACCTGTCTTGTGTTGTGCGATTGGGGTCGGTTACAAACCATAACAACATCACTCTGACGATATGCAGTGGGAATGGTTGTATGTGTCTTGTACTGATTGTACACACAATGACAGATGTTAGTATAGGGAGAGAGGGATACAAAAATATATAAGAGCACAAACGCACAAAATGGAGTTAAGATTAATTTGACGCTGCGAGTCATTCGTCTTTCAGCTAAGGTTCATGGAACATCGAGACACACGTGTGACTAGTGCGGGAGACAATTAAAACGTGACAAATCCGAAGTGAAGAGAGATTCCGAAGTAGCAATAACACATGCACATAATCTTGTCATTGTGTTAGTCCTCAGGCACTAGACCTTGAGTGGCAATGACAGGACACTTCAGACCCATTTCATTACCTTAAGCTTCAATACCAGGACTACCTCGTGTCCATTTAGTGATCTCACAGCGGTGAGACCGGGCCGGGCCGGAGAGAAATCACTGAATCACTGAATCATTGAGAGAGCTGACTTTGGGCTCATGTCGCATTGCGGGTCGACCCTCATCGAGGCATGCAGCACAGGTTGGACCTCACTAGGGATGGGTAGCGAACTCGGTACAATTTAAGGGTACAGACCGAATTACACCGGTACTACCAAGTACCGATTCACGCCGGATCAATCAGTACCAAATTTGGGTATCTTTACATGTTTAGTATAACGGTGTAATATTACTAGTCAAGAGGGAGCCTTTTTCCACAAATGTATACTTTATATTACTGTCCCATCATATTTACAGAGGATGGCCAGATAATTTTGATATTTTAAACATTTAAAAACATAATACATGATCATGCGATTTATTTTGTGCGGTGTGTTACAACAATAAACAACTAAATGTTCTAAATAAATAACAATGTTGAAGTTGAGAAGTTTGGACTTATTTTCCTTACAACTGTTTGTTATTACAGAAAGAGTAAAATAAAGGTTCCGTTGGGTACCGATTCCGAATTCCAGGAACGGGTATACTGGCGCCGGTATCGGTTCAAATGTGAACGTCTGCCATCTTGGCTAGCAAGCCGTGCTAAGCTGATACCATATCACGCTGACAACCTGAAACGATATGTAGTGGAAATGGTTGTATAAGTCCGGTACTGATTGTACACACAACGACAGAGCGACGTCACTGTTTTGAAATGCAAAAATATGAACTTGATACTATGTTAGTTTATGACCTGGATGTAGGTCGAATTTTGAATTCAGAATTGTGCAACCACGAACAGATTCGGCACAGCACCATGATGAACATTCTGACAATAAATAAATGATGGCAGCCATATTAGATGTGCTGAAGGAAATGGCCTTGATACATTCAGAAAGGCCCTTTCTATGTGTTGTAACTTGTGAATAATGTACTGTACTATAGTTCCCCATCACCATTAACCGCTGGAAATGCACAGGGAGGAACAGTGTGAGAGAAGATATATAAGAAATACTTCAGTTCAGCACAAACGCACACAATGGAGTTAAGATCAATTTGATGCTGCAACTCGTTCATTACCGAATTCCAGGAACTGGTACTGGTACCGGTATCGGTTCAAATGTGAACGGCACCCAGCCCTAGTCTCGACTCCTCACCAAAAAAGAAAATGGAGAGAGTCTGAGCTCGTCTGTATGAATATGGTGAAGGAAAGGTCCGTCCAGGAGCTCGTAAAGGCTGCTCGGCGCTAACGGCTGTTGAAGGGAGAAAGTGCTTACGCTCCGAAACTGGACAGGCTCTATTAGATCTGCAGGCAGGCTGCTCACAGATGCTGCTCTAATAGGATGACGCTACAACATGTCCACACAGCCAGCGTGACGGCTGACTCCCTGAACGGTGGCGTCTGCAGTGTGACGGTGTCCCACACCCACAGGATGATCAACAGAGCATTTTTTTTCGGGAGCATTTTCGACGTCTGCTCTGCCAAGTGCCTCACGCGTCACGCCAGGAAAAACATGCTCGGCGCCGAATCTCTGGGACAGCAAGCGCTGCTCCCGCCGCACGGTGCAGCGCCGGCTCGGACCTGGCGACTCAGGGTGCCGGGATGAAGAGCGAGGTGCTCCGCGGTGCTCAGGGAGGAGGGTATGTCCTGGGCCTTAGTGTCCTTGTAACCTCCCACTGATAGACACACGCTGCTCAGGGAGGAGGGTATGTCCTGGGCCTTAGTGTCCTTGTAACCTCCCACTGATAGACACAAGCTGCTCAGGGAGGAGGGTATGTCCTGGGCCTTAGTGTCCTTGTAACCTCCCACTGATAGACACATGCTGCTCAGGGAGGAGGGTATGTCCTGGGCCTTAGTGTCCTTGTAACCTCCCACTGATAGACACACTCTGCTCAGGGAGGAGGGTATGTCCTGGGCCTTAGTGTCCTTGTAACCTCCCACTGATAGACACACGCTGCTCAGGGAGGAGGGTATGTCCTGGGCCTTAGTGTCCTTGTAACCTCCCACTGATAGACACACGCTGCTCAGGGAGGAGGATATGTCCTGGGCCTTAGTGTCCTTGTAACCTCCCACTGATAGACACATGCTGCTCAGGGAGGAGGGTATGTCCTGGGCCTTAGTGTCCTTGTAACCTCCCACTGATAGACACATGCTGCTCAGGGAGGAGGGTATGTCCTGGGCCTTAGTGTCCTTGTAACCTCCCACTGATAGACACACGCTGCTCAGGGAGGAGGGTATGTCCTGAGCCTTAGTGTCCTTGTAACCTCACACTGATAGACACACTCTGCTCAGGGAGGAGGGTATGTCCTGAGCCTTAGTGTCCTTGTAACCTCCCACTGATAGACACACGCTGTGCAGGGAGGAGGGTATGTCCTGGGCCTTAGTGTCCTTGTAACCTCCCACTGATAGACACACGCTGCTCAGGGAGGAGGGTATGTCCTGGGCCTTAGTGTCCTTGTAACCTCCCACTGATAGACACACGCTGCTCAGGGAGGAGGGTATGTCCTGGGCCTTAGTGTCCTTGTAACCTCCCACTGATAGACACACACTGCTCAGGGAGGAGGGAATGTCCTGGGCCTTAGTGTCCTTGTAACCTCCCACTGATAGACACACGCTGCTCAGGGAGGAGGGTATGTCCTGGGCCTTAGTGTCCTTGTAACCTCTCACTGATAGACACACACTGCTCAGGGAGGAGGGTATGTCCTGGGCCTTAGTGTCCTTGTAACCTCCCACTGATAGACACATGCCGCTCAGGGAGGAGGGTATGTCCTGGGCCTTAGTGTCCTTGTAACCTCCCACTGATAGACACACGCTGCTCAGGGAGGAGGGTATGTCCTGGGCCTTAGTGTCCTTGTAACCTCCCACTGATAGACACACGCTGCTCAGGGAGGAGGGTATGTCCTGGGCCTTAGTGTCCTTGTAACCTCCCACTGATAGACACACGCTGCTCAGGGAGGAGGGTATGTCCTGGGCCTTAGTGTCCTTGTAACCTCCCACTGATAGACACATGCTGCTCAGGGAGGAGGGTATGTCCTGGGCCTTAGTGTCCTTGTAACCTCCCACTGATAGACACAAGCTGCTCAGGGAGGAGGGTATGTCCTGGGCCTTAGTGTCCTTGTAACCTCCCACTGATAGACACACGCTGCTCAGGGAGGAGGGTATGTCCTGGGCCTTAGTGTCCTTGTAACCTCCCACTGATAGACACACGCTGTGCAGGTAGGATGGTATGTCCTGGGCCTTAGTGTCCTTGTAACCTCCCACTGATAGACACACGCTGCTCAGGGAGGAGGGTATGTCCTGGGCCTTAGTGTCCTTGTAACCTCCCACTGATAGACACATGCTGCTCAGGGAGGAGGGTATGTCCTGGGCCTTAGTGTCCTTGTAACCTCCCACTGATAGACACACTCTGCTCAGGGAGGAGGGTATGTCCTGGGCCTTAGTGTCCTTGTAACCTCCCACTGATAGACACACGCTGCTCAGGGAGGAGGGTATGTCCTGGGCCTTAGTGTCCTTGTAACGTCCCACTGATAGACACATGCTGCTCAGGGAGGAGGGTATGTCCTGGGCCTTAGTGTCCTTGTAACCTCCCACTGATAGACACACGCTGCTCAGGGAGGAGGGTATGTCCTGGGCCTTAGTGTCCTTGTAACCTCACACTGATAGACACACTCTGCTCAGGGAGGAGGGTATGTCCTGGGCCTTAGTGTCCTTGTAACCTCCCACTGATAGACACACGCTGTGCAGGGAGGAGGGTATGTCCTGGGCTTAGTGTCCTTGTAACCTCCCACTGATAGACACACGCTGCTCAGGGAGGATGGTATGTCCTGGGCCTTAGTGTCCTTGTAACCTCCCACTGATAGACACACGCTGCTCAGGGAGGAGGGTATGTCCTGGGCCTTAGTGTCCTTGTAACCTCCCACTGATAGACACACACTGCTCAGGGAGGAGGGTATGTCCTGGGCCTTAGTGTCCTTGTAACCTCCCACTGATAGACACACGCTGCTCAGGGAGGAGGGTATGTCCTGGGCCTTAGTGTCCTTGTAACCTCTCACTGATAGACACACACTGCTCAGGGAGGAGGGTATGTCCTGGGCCTTAGTGTCCTTGTAACCTCCCACTGATAGACACATGCTGCTCAGGGAGGAGGGTATGTCCTGGGCCTTAGTGTCCTTGTAACCTCCCACTGATAGACACATGCTGCTCAGGGAGGAGGGTATGTCCTGGGCCTTAGTGTCCTTGTAACCTCCCACTGATAGACACACGCTGCTCAGGGAGGAGGGTATGTCCTGGGCCTTAGTGTCCTTGTAACCTCCCACTGATAGACACACGCTGCTCAGGGAGGAGGGTATGTCCTGGGCCTTAGTGTCCTTGTAACCTCCCACTGATAGACACATGCTGCTCAGGGAGGAGGGTATGTCCTGGGCCTTAGTGTCCTTGTAACCTCCCACTGATAGACACAAGCTGCTCAGGGAGGAGGGTATGTCCTGGGCCTTAGTGTCCTTGTAACCTCCCACTGATAGACACACGCTGCTCAGGGAGGAGGGTATGTCCTGGGCCTTAGTGTCCTTGTAACCTCCCACTGATAGACACACGCTGTGCAGGTAGGAGGGTATGTCCTGGGCCTTAGTGTCCTTGTAACCTCCCACTGATAGACACATGCTGCTCAGGGAGGAGGGTATGTCCTGGGCCTTAGTGTCCTTGTAACCTCCCACTGATAGACACACGCTGCTCAGGTAGGAGGGTATGTCCTGGGCCTTAGTGTCCTTGTAACCTCCCACTGATAGACACACGCTGTGCAGGGAGGAGGGTATGTCTGTCTATCTATAAATCTATATCTATCTACACACACACTATTGGTTTGTGCCTAACTAATGTCAATGGAATATAATTATCTACCGACCTACCTGTCTGTCTGTCTGTCTATCTGTCTGTACAGTATGTCTGTCTATCTACCTACCTACATACAGTTCATACCTACCAATCTATCTAAGGTTATATATTCATCTATCAATCAATCAATCAACCATTAAATGAATCAATCAATCAACCAATCTATAAACATTTCAAATGAACACATTATCAACGTCAAGTGACATTGTTTGAGCCACAACCCACAAGCCCTGTCACGTTCTGGTCCTTGGTCCTTCTCCTCAGAACCTCTGGTTCTCCCGGTCCAGACTGTGGGACAAATCAAATCAAATCAAATTTATTTATAGGGCCTGACAACACACGTTAATGTCCCCATGGGCCGTACAGGTCTTCTTTAAACAAGTCAAGAAGACAACATAACAATAAGTCAAGAACAGAACAAGAACACCATAAGGTCCAAACATTTTTAGATGAATGCAAATAAATGAAAGAATGCAAGCACTCCCAGACATACCCCACGCGAAGGTAAGGAAAAACTCACTAAAACCTAACAATAGGGAAAAAAGCTCCACAGGCAGTGTGGAGGAGAGAAACCTTAGAAGGGCCATTCAAGGGGGGATCTCCCTTCTTAGATGTTGGTGATAGTAGTGTTGCAGACGGACAGTTGGTAAGCATGCACTCATGTGTGTGGTGAAACACAGATGAGTGCATGCAATAGCAACTGTACATTTTGAAAAATTAACGATAGAGCTAATAGCGATAGCAACTGAACATTTTGAAAGATCAAAGACAGAGCCGACAGCGGATCCACCCGAGGCACAGGGGCGGCGCAAAGAGGGTCAGGTCCTCCCCGTCTCAGTCACGGGACATTAAACACTCCGGTCGTTGCTCAGGGACAGCCGGAGACAGGGAGATAGGGGGTGGCGCAGAGAGGGTCGCGAACTCCCCAACATCATCGCGGGACATCCGGCACTCCGGTCACCACTACGAGACCTCCGGAGACAGGGGGGCACGCAGAGGGGGTCGCAATCTCCCGGCCTTCGTCACGGGACGTCCAACACTCCGGTCAACACTCCAGGACAGCAAGTCATAGGAAGACAGGGAGACGGGACAGGCGTTAGACAGCTCATGAGATTGTAGTAGGCGGACATAGCAATAGATACAAGTGGTAGGCATATATGTGAATGGAGTAGATATATGAAGTAAGCGTATTATGTGAATAGAATAGAAGTACTTAACCCAGCAATGAAACCGCGTTGACTGTTAATCTGTTAACAGTCTGTTAATACTGTTAATCAGTTGACAGGACCACGGACAGACGGCGGTGAATAACTGATCCAAGGCCTCGGAGGTGCATGTAGAGCAGTCACTACAATCTTGGCCAAGACCCCGAGGCATCCATCACCTTAGTCAGCGCCAGGAGACGGGCACTCAGAGAGAACCTGAGTCAGAGGTTGTCATGGGGCTGCCCTGTGCCCTCTACTGGTTGCCTGACAGTCTAGTTGGTTTAGCCCTGGTCCCCACATGTGGTCATGCTACCAAACATTTAGCTTAGGCTTTTTGGCTTGGTTATATTGTATATAGGTACTGGTAGAACCCAGGCACAGAAGTAGGGCTGACAGTGTCGGCGTCAGAACGAATTTAACAGGGGGGCATATGGTAATTTCGGGGGGGCATAAAATATACGCTTCAGAAAACGCATTTCCCGCAAACCAACACGCATTTCAAAACATGAGTGCACTGCAGGCATAAGAGATAAGACAGTCTCTCTCTCTCTCTCTCTCTCTCTCTCTCTCTCTCTCTCTCTCTCTCTTCTCTCTCTCTCTCTCTCTCTCTCTCTCTCTCTCTCTCTCTCTCTCTCTCTCTCTCGCACGTCACGCCACAAACACACTGGCGTCTTGCGCACACACACAAAGTGAAAGATCACGTATTTAGTTTTCGTATTATTAATACTGACAAGGGCCAAGGGGCAAGGCAGCTTAAATTAAACAGTATGAAATAAGCCCAAGGCTGGGCTTCACATTCAAGTATTATTAATAATAACAATTGGGCCAAGGGGCAAGGCAGCTTAAATTAAACAGTATGAAATGAGCCCAAGGCTGGGCTTCACATTCAAGTATTATTAATAATAACAATTGGGCCAAGGGGCAAGGCAGCTTAAATTAAACAGTATGAAATAAGCCCGAGGCTGGGCTTCACATTCAAGTATTATTAATAATAACAATGTATATGACTTACCGATTAAAAGAGTTGTAGGCGGCGAGTCGTGGCACTGAACCTCCTCAGGACGGTGTCCTTCCATTCCGTGGTACATTTTCGCGTGAGGTCCTTCTCAAACGCCAGCTGAACGAATTAGGCCTTTCGTCTGTGGAGCATTGTCCGTCTGTGATCCGAAAAAACGTTCCGTAGCGTTGAGAACGAGTTCTCGCACATTGCGGTGGAGGCGCCGAAAGTTAATGCGTGCTTGAACGCAATCAATACACTGGGCATTGCCACAAGAGTTTTGTGGTAGTGTGACAAAATGTACTTTGTGGTCCAGGCTCCTCGATTGGCTGTGATTCCTTTTCAGTCTTGAAAAACTCTTTTGCAACTTCAAACTCTGCCTCAATTATAGGTGATCGTGACAGGTCCATGATATGCTTCACAGCTGTAGCATCTAGAAATGTGTCACTTTTTGCATCGAGTGCAGCAAGTGCCCTAGCCAGTTGAGTGTTGCGTTCACTAAACCTCTGATCCATTTCTCCAACAACTGACTCGATAATGCTAATGTACATTCTCTTGAGTTCTGTTTTGCAGTCAGCATTCCTCTGGCCTGTTGTTCCCTCAACCACATACCCATCCATGTTCGTGTTTGTTGTGCGTTTTCTTTTAGGAGTTTCTGTTTGTCTCAGTGATGCACTGGTATCTGTGGTCATGTCCCACACCTTGTCAAACTCCTCATCACAACGTAGTTTTCGTACGCATTCTTTTGAACTAGCCACAACACGCAGACCTGTCAACAAGTCAGCATCCTCTCTTTGTAGCATTTGGTTTGCTGGGTCAAGCAGGGCAAGCACTCTGTGCACTACGTTTGCAGTGAATGCAAATCTGGGCTCAGTCATCTCTCGCAGCAGGCCCACAGCTTCCATTCGTAGCTCTGCGCCATGGGCCCGCACAGCGTCGATCTCAGTCAGAAGAGATGTGATGTTGTCAAATGATTTAAAAATGACAGACACGGTGGCAAGGTGCCCTGTCCACCTCTGTTCTAGAAGGCGTTTAAGACGCTCACCCTTGTAATGCACAGCAACTGTGGGCTTCTTGCAGAATTTGTACAACGTGCTACACACATTAAAAAAAAGTCCACTACAGCTGGCTCGGCTGACATCGCATGTACTACGACCAAATGTAGCTGGTGGTTCAGGCAGTGTACGTAACGTATCTCGTGATCCAGTGTCTGTTGCATTAGCTTCTGCATGCCACCGTGCCTCTCTGACATCACTGAAGCCCCGTCATACACCTGGCTGAGAATCTTTGACGAGTCCAAACCAGCATTCTTTAGCTCAGCTAAGACTGTGTCTGTCAATGTCCGTGCATCACCTGCGTCAGCTGTCGCTATGGTTACCAGGCGCTCTGTCACTTCAAATGACTGGTCTACAAAACGAATGACAACAGATATATTTTCACATCCCGTGGGATCGCGTGTTCCGTCCACTTTTAATGTGTAATGCGAGTCGCCTACTTCTTCCACTATAGCCTCAGTCACCACACTGCTAAGTGTACTTATAAGTTCATTTTGCATGTCATGACAAGTGTATGTGGCGTTTCGAGGGATAGTTTTCACTATGTCAGCCAATTCTGGGTCCTTTTTAATTGTGTAGTCCAATAAGGACAGGAAAAGACCACTTCCCCCCTCAGACATGACACCAAAAGCATCTAGCTTTCCACGTAAAGGCAACTGGTTTTCTACGAGAAACCCGACAACATCCACGAGAGCCAAGAAGTAGTACCTGTTCCTTCGTAGCTGGTCTGTGTTGACAAGTGTCGAAATCTCCTTGCCGGTATTGACACGTCTCACTCGCTCCTTCCACATTGTGTAGCTAGAGAGATGCTCCTTTGATGTTTCATGTTTATGAAATCCCCTGTCCCTCTCTGTGGCATTTTTCCAATTACGGTATCCAAGATTCACAAAACCATCCACTCTCCGATTGGTGCTACTGCCAATAGAACAAAAATTCCGGCAGGAGAAACAAAAAGCTGCATCAGCATGTTAACTGTACTCGAGCCAGTCTCTGTTTTGGAACCACGTCGCTACAAATGACCGTTTCCTACCGCTAAACATGGGGGGGCCTGGGCCAGACTTCTTCAACCACGTTAGATGTTGGAAGGCCTTCACCAGGAGGAGGCATTCTTGGAGGAGGCCGTGAAGAAGCCTTAGGTGCGCCTGCCCCAGCCAACCATTTTCGTATATCCATTTTATTTGTATGTCCGTCTCCAAGAAGTGATTATTATATTTTACCTGAGTCTGACTCTATCTTTGACTTTCGCGCTCACTGACCTCACTCAAGTCACGCCCTACCCATATCAAAATCAATTCAAATGCAGTCACGCCCTACCCGTCAACTCAACGTGACCAATAATAACGTGTGCGTGAGCCGTGGCGTGAGATCAAACATACACTTCCTTTAAGACTTTTTTTTGTTTAATTTCGTTTAATAATAGTCCAAATAGCCTATTTATAAAGGAAAACATCTGACTTTTACTATAATAAAAAAAATTAAATGTTTAATTATTTTATTTTTTTATAATAATTGACCATGCCGGTTGGAGGGGCACAGTGCCCCATCTGGGGGGGCATGGCCCGTGAATGCCCCCCATGGCGCCGACACTGCGTACAGTACAAGGACTGTGGACAGGAGACAGTCTGCTGTCCTGTCTGGCATTTGAAATGGTAAATTGACTGCATTTATAAAGTGGTTTCATCCACTGTCCCCCCATATGGTTGAAGAGAGCACAACATTCTATCATTCTATTCTGGGAGCTTCTATCCCCAGGCCACCAGGATGCTCAATGACAATGACACTATGTAACAACTAGGGGTGTAAAGGTACACGTATCGGTACCGAACCCAACGGCTGTGTAGTGTACCCAACGAATACAACGGTATGTTAACCACTAACAAATACTTTTTACTTACTATACTTCGTAATTACTTCGTAGTTTGTTCCTTCTTGGCCCAGAACACCTTTCAGACTGGGATCATTTGATTTAAACAGGAATCCCGAGGCTCCGGGCCTACTCATCCGTTCCCCACTGAGCCGCGACGCAGGCAGCACATGAAAGTGTATCATTGCCACAGTAGCACAGTAAATGCCTTGGCTGCAGAAGCACCCGCTGCAACAATAATACATTATGTTCATCCCCTTGGAAAGATCGACTTGACTTAATTAAGGTTTTGCGAAAAGATGGGTTGCCTCAAAGTGCTTGCTGCGTATTACAATGTCGTGACCAATGTGTGCATCCATGGAGTAATTATCATCTGTAATATGATTATATTACAGCCATAGAAGAAACACGTCCATCATCTGTTTCATTATCCAAACGCAGCTTTGCAGTGGAGAGGGATTTGTAGAATAGAACCCATTGGTAAGTTCCTCAAAGCGTATATAAAATGAACAGCAGAACCATTTTGACAGAATACATTATGCTTGGATTTCTCCCTATATTTTTGGCTTAAAGGTTAAAAAAAATGCTGTTAATGGTGTTATAAGTGGTATGACTTTGTTAAAATGAGTGCCGGGTTCGCCTCCCGCTCCCGGGGGATCACCTGTCGCATGTCCTCCCCACCTCCTCTCCCGTTCGCCCCCTCTCCTCCCCCGTCGGTCATGACTGACCATGAAAACGCAATAAATGCTAAAAAATAATCTTAAAAAAAATGAAAATGAGTGTTAAATAGCTCTACATTCCAACAGCCATCACTGGTGTCTGGTCAGTAACATGGGTCTCCCAGTCCCTCCACTCTGCAGTAAACAGCCATCACTGATACAGAGTGTCTGGTCAGTAACATGGGTCTCTCAGTCCCTCCACTCTGCAGTAAACAGCCATCACTGATATAGAGTGTCTGGTCAGTAACATGGGTCTCCCAGTCCCTCCACTCTGCAGTAAACAGCCATCACTGATACAGAGTTTCTGATCAGTAACATGGGTCTCCCAGTCCCTCCACTCTGCAGTAAACAGCCATCACTGATACAGAGTGTCTGGTCAGTAACATGGGTCTCTCAGTCCCTCCACTCTGCAGTAAACAGCCATCACTGATATAGAGTGTCTGGTCAGTAACATGGGTCTCCCAGTCCCTCCACTCTGCAGTAAACAGCCATCACTGATATAGAGTGTCTGGTCAGTACCATGGGTCTCTCAGTCCCTCCACTCTGCAGTAAACAGCCATCACTGATATAGAGTGTCTGGTCAGTAACATGGGTCTCCTAGTCCCTCCTGCTCTGCAGTAAACAGTGTGGTATAATATAATGTTCTCATGTAAAGATATTCCCCTCCCCTGTGTCCCCTTACCTGTGCCCCCCCCCCTCTCTGTGGAATAAGACATTCCCCTCCCCTTTCTCCCCAATCCTGTGCCCCCCCCCTTTCTCCCCAATCCTGTGCCCCTCTCCCCAAACCTGTACCCCCCCCCCCCCCATTTGACCTATCAAATGGGACCACATCCCCCCCTTGTTAACTATATAAGTCTCCTCCCGAGATCAATCCAGGGGCTTCTCACCTGGGTCATTTCAGCTGATCACCTGTGGCGAAGCCCTCAGCCATTCTCTCTTCTGTACTATACTGTTTGGTTAATAAACCTTGTTATTATCCAAACCTCGGTTGACTGAGAACATTCTTCTTCAGGATATCCACAAATATCCATAATATAATGTTCTCATGTAAATATATTCCCCTTCCCTGTGTCCCCTTACCTGTGCCCCCCCCCCCCCTCTCTGTGGAATAAGACATTCCCCTCCCCTTTCTCCCCAATCCTGTGCCCCCCCCCCCTTTCTCCCCAATCCTGTGCCCCTCTCCCCAAACCTGTATCCCCCCCCCCCATTTGACCTATCAAATGGGACCACATCCCCCCCTTGTTAACTATATAAGTCTCCTCCCGAGATCAATCCAGGGCTTCTCACCTGGGTCATTTCAGCTGATCACCTGGGGCGAAGCCCTCAGCCATTCTCTCTTGTACTCATGTAAATTTCTATCTGTCTGGATAATAAACCATATTATCTTGACCTCGGTTGACTGAGAACATTCTTCTTCAGGATATCCACAAATATCCCACAATTGGCGTCTACGAACTTGTGACAGACTTTTTTGCGTCCTCCCGGCGTGCTGTATTGTTTCAGCTATACAGAGAAAAGTGAGTATAATAGACTGGTCGACAAATATATGGCAAGGAATTAAAACCTTCCCGCTTTTCTCTGTGCCAGGTGAATATTACAGAATGTTGTCAAATATTGAGATCATGGCTGAGTAAGAATAGCGTGTATTAATATATCTGATCTGTATTGAGAATCGTACCGGGGAAACGCGTGTACCTGGGTCCTTATCTGGACAGATGTTCTGAGAGGATGGGTTGTTAGTGCTATTCCCGGATTTGAGCTGTTGCCAAACCGAAAGTTAGGGCACAAAATAAGGTTGTTGGATTGCTAACCCAAGTCTATCTGATGCAGACTAAAATATAGGCAACAAGGCAAGAAACGTGGGCTTATTAGATGTGATATCCTTGAAAACGCTACTCTGTTAAAAACATTCTGTGATTCCTCTGCAAAGAGGCGGGAAGTTAGGACCGAGAAGCTGATGGAATCATAATTAGATTTACCAGAGTAACGTCATAATATTCATTGGTTCAACCTCAAACTAAGTTCACAACCTCTTCCATTCCTGAAAACGATGTATTCGGATTCAATTAACCAATTGATCATACAGATAGCGGGAAGATGATTACGCGATGTCCTAGTTGTACATGATTACGCGATGTCCCGGGAGTACGTGAATGTACATTAAACGGGACATTAGTCGCGGAAAGTACATTAAACGGGACATTAGTCGCGGGTTGAAGAGACCGAGAGTGTGATTAAAAGGTATATATAATCCAATATAGCGCTGTTAAATTTCGAAGTTCAGGATTTGGTCGTTATGTTTTAAAAACGATGTATAGGTAAACCGAGGGTAAACAAGCCTTGTTGCAGCAGGGTGCTGGCCGACTAAACGAACAGCGATCCAATACAGTCAGATATACACACACGTTAACTTATATGTATTAATGTTTGTTTGTCTGTTTAAAGTCTTGTTTGTACGTGCACAGTATGCCGACTGATATCGCGCCGAGCATTGAGAGACGAGTTAACATTATGGGAATAACATTGGGGTACAACTCGCGCGACATGCAACGTCCGGTTGGAAATTATAGTTCAAGTTCAAGTTCAAGTTCAAGTTCTTTAATAGTTGTCATACAGAAGTACAGAATACTTTCATACAAAATGCTTCTTACTGTTACGCTCCAGAGACTGTGCTAGACAAGATAGTATCAAATAACATAATAACATAATATAGCATGAATTTAGAAGAAGAAAATGAGGTCACAGTGTTCGGTATAGACATATGTACAATGTTCTGAGTTACCATATAATATACAATACACAATACTATGCAGTGTACTAATGTACAGTACTATCTAGTGCAAAGCAGAAATGGGATGAGGTACAATTTTAGGTACAATTTACAGTAAGGTGTACGAGTTGTAGTGCAATCCTTCATCCATAAATATAAAGTGTGGGGAGTGGGTGCTACAGTGTGTTTGTTTAAAGTGGGTGTGTGCTATAAAGTGTGTGGAGTGGGTGCTACAGTGTGTTTGTTTAAAGTGAGTGTGTGCGTGTGGATGTGTGTGCTATGTGCGTTTGGTGGTTGTTGTTGTGTAGTGTTCATTCATTGTTCGTTTAGCAGCCTGATGGCCTGGGGATAGAAGCTACTTCTGAGTCTTTCTGTGCTCGCCTTGAGACTCCGGTATCGCTTGCCTGACCGCAGCAGTTCAAAGAGGCAGTTGTTCGGGTGACTGGAGTCTTTAATGATTCTCTTTTTTAGTTTTATCGTTTCTATTTGTTTACGTTTCACTATGCACAAGTGACGTTCATTCGGTTACAAAACGCTGGTTTTAGGTGAATTCCAGGCTATTGAGAGCTCGCGGAACTAGTACTGCATGAATTGCAAATCGTTATTTCCGAGGCGAATTGCTGTGGCGAGATGCAGAAGAGTGTTTCCAGGGTTGCATTGTCCCAGACCACTGGAGAAACGAGCCGAGCATTGCATTGACGACACGTAGCGTGCTACAGCCTCAGGAACCACTATTCGATTAAAGATACACATGGGCACAAAAGGGGGTAAGTTAATATGGTTATTCAATAACTGAACTGAACTGTAAGGATCCAACGTGAACACAACAGAATTTTCCGGTGAGTATGAAACAAACATTGATAATGCATGACACAACTATCATCTCAGTTACAGTAAATTACAACTATCTCAGATCACTTGAGTGTTTATGTTGCTTTAATTTACAAGTTATAAGTCACATAAAGCTAGTTTTAAATAGGATTCTAATCAATTGGATAGATTTGATCTAAAAGCTAAAGAAAGAATAACCTTTCTTTAGAGATAATGAATAAATGCAGATAATGTTTAAATAAGACCAAAATCATGCCTCCTCTTTTCCACAGTAACATTGATGAGATATGTATATTGTGTGAGATGATACAAAAAAGAGAAGGACTAGCTAATGTTTATTGAGCAGCACACAGGCAGTCAAAGAGACTTCACCCTGACGAAAAGAAAAGAGTGGAAAAAATTAACATGTGTTTGTATTTTCAGTCTGGCTCTGAGGCGAGATGCAGAACAGTGCAGGTCTACACCCAAAGTGTATCACAAAATACAGAAACTCCAACAATTTGCATGTCAACATGTGTGGAGCTGAAAGACAATCGATTGACCAGTTAAAACAAATCTGCACCCAAACAACCACATGTAAATTTTGTTTACAGAAACAAAGCTATTCAGAGTGGGCACTTGAAACCCAAGGGGTATGGCATGAGTGAGACAAAGCAATGCAAATGCCTGCACTCTGACCACAGGCTTGGTGGACTCACCTGACAATGCAAATAGCCAGAGAGGACTCTGACCACACCTAGAGACTCAACTTATTATAGTATAAACACAGATGATGATGTTGCAGTCATGAAAGTCTACCTAATTCCCATACTAACAATAACTAACCAGTTGTTTTCATCATCTCTTTTCAAGAGGCACACGAATTAGAGATATGAATTCTGAATAAAACCAGACAAAGTAGAAGTGCCCGAGATGAAAGATTAATGATGAAAACAACTTCACTTGCAATCTCCTCCTTCTATCCTCTGCTTACAACCACTAACTCCTTGCAATTTCAAGTCTTTCCATGACTGCAAATATCAACCACCAAAATTGGAGCACAATTATCTAAATGTACAAGGTATACACGTACATTGATCATTTAGCTGACACTTTTATCCAAAGCGACTCACAGATTCTGTGCGACAGGACACCAGCTGAGCAACAATTCATCAAAGTGTTGAGTGCCACAGTGTAGGGTAGTTTTATTAGGACAAGTGCATGACAGTAAGGTTAGTTAGGGTTAGATGACAAAACGAATGATTGTTTTTAATGAAAAATTAACTGGCTGTCTAGGTTTTATGTTTTTTTTCCTATGCTATGATGAGCCACACTGAGATGTGAAAAATGCCAGAGAAGGCGTGACGAGGTAAGTATCCTGAGGCACACCCATCGCACAGGTAAGATCAACTTCAATTTAACATCACAGACTATGAAGACAAAGAGCTATTTTATCTGATTCAAGACTTTGGCCATTCATTTACAATTTTATTTAAAGCCTAATGCTGTAAGATCTAGTTAGATACAAGATCTGATAAGATTGTAGTGAATGTGACCTTCTTGACATAAGGAATCACTGCTAATGCAATTGGCTTGCATTTCCTATTTTCAATTAAGTGATTTTATTTACAATGAATTGAATTAATCCCAAAATGATTTTCCTCTTTAGCAGAAAGGCGTTGAATCATTTATGTGAGGAGGTTTTCTAAGGCAATTATATCATCCTCAGATCATATTGGTGAGAGGACACGACAAGTGAGAAGGAGTGACTCGTGATTGACCTGAACCACGAACGACATGCGGCCCATGGCAGACCAAACGAAGGGGAGCACAACCAGGGCGACGACACAACCTGAGAGAGCCGCCATCCAACCCAGCCCACAGACGTCCCCAAGGAAGTGGAGCAGAGGACCACGAAGGAGACTGACCAAGGAGACACTGAGAAAGAGGAGATCAACCTTTGACGGCCTCCACCCCGGCACTGCAGACCACGGCAGACCAAACCCATCACCTGCAGATGGGAACCAAAGCCCCGACCATCAAGATGGATTCCGATGATAAGATTGTCATCCGGTGAGAGAGAGCGTCCTACTGACTAGCCACTACAACGGCGGGCCCTCGCCCTCCATCAAGTGGTACCGCAATGACGAGGAGAGGACAGCGAAACCAGCACAACACATTCAAAAACGCCCTGACCACCATGTCTCTGGGCCTGATGGGGGCCAAGCGTGAGCACAGTGACGGATGTGTGGTGGTGATGGAGAGCAGCGCAGGCTCCAGGAAAAGAGTCTGCAAGGCCACTATAGTTGACCGCCACACTGCTACAGGTGACCCTGTGACTCTGTACATATATATATATATTTTTGAACAGTTTCCCATAATCAATCATGTTAGTTTTATTAACCACTAGGTTAACGGTTGTTAAAATGTTTTTGTACACATTAGCCACTAGGTTAATGCTTATGTGTAAATCCTATTCCTAATAATTATGCACACGATTTTGTGTTTTCACACTGTGCACTCTGACCACACAGAGACAGTGCTCACATGTATTTAATTGGTTTATTACTATGCCTGTATGCACAACCATGACATTAGCTCCCCTGAGTCACGACATGAACGACTGAAGGTATGCCAAGATATGTGCACAGCTATAGCTTCTAATGATTATGTTAATTGTTGTTTGATATCAGAGTTGAGGACCACTCATTGATATAGGTATTTTGAGCGATTAATAAAAGAAAAGGGTGATATCTATTCCCACATCTCTGATATCAAAATAACACAGACCGCAGTCCAGTCGATCATGTCATGAATCATGTATGTAAATAATTCTAATTTTAAACTGTTATGCCAACCAACAGATCACATTGGCCAACATTTTCATTTAGTTTAATTGTTTTCTATTTTTTCATTATCTGATAACCGATGGATTACATCGGTCCCATTCTTTTACCATACCTATTCACTTTTACCTGTTCCAAACAATCCTGGTATATTATACATTAATCCCACCCACATTATAATAGAGAAAAGTGAGTATTGTGGTATAATATAATGTTCTCATGTAAAGATATTCCCCACCCCTGTGTCCCCTTACCTGTGCCCCCCCCCCCCTCTCTGTGGAATAAGACATTCCCCTCTCCTTTCTCCGCAATCCTGTGCCCCCCCCCCTTTCTCCCCAATCCTGTGCCCCTCTCCCCAAACCTGTATCCCCCCCCCCCCCCCATTTGACCTATCAAATGGGACCACATCCCCCCCTTGTTAACTATATAAGTTTCCTCCCGAGATCAATCCAGGGGCTTCTCACCTGGGTCATTTCAGCTGATCACCTGGGGCGAAGCCCTCAGCCATTCTCTCTTGTACTCATGTATATTTCATCTGTCTGGATAATAAACCATATTATCTTGACCTCGGTTGACTGAGAACATTCTTCTTCAGGATATCCACAAATATCCCACAACAGCCATCACTGATATAGAGTGTATGGTTAGTAACATGGGTCTCCCAGTCCCTCCACTCTGCAGTAAACAGCCATCACTGATATAGAGTGTCTGGTCAGTAACATGGGTCTCCCAGTCCCTCCACTCTGCAGTAAACAGTCATCACTGATATAGAGTGTCTGGTCAGTACCATGGGTCTCCCAGTCCCTCCACTCTGCAGTAAACAGCCATCACTGATATAGTGTCTGGTCAGTAACATGGGTCTCCCAGTCCCTCCACTCTGCAGTAAACAGTCATCACTGATATAGAGTGTCTGGTCAGTACCATGGGTCTCCCAGTCCCTCCACTCTGCAGTAAACAGCCATCACTGATATAGAGTGTCTGGTCAGTAACATGGGTCTCCCAGTCCCTCCGCTCTGCAGTAAACAGCCATCACTGATACAGTGTCTGGTCAGTACCATGGGTCTCAGAGTCCCTCCACTCTGCAGTAAACAGCCATCACTGATATAGAGTGTCTGGTCAGTAACATGGGTCTCCCAGTCCCTCCGCTCTGCAGTAAACAGTCATCACTGATACAGAGTGTCTGGTCAGTAACATGGGTCTCTCAGTCCCTCCACTCTGCAGTAAACAGCCATCACTGATATAGAGTGTCTGGTCAGTAACATGGGTCTCCCAGTCCCTCCGCTCTGCAGTAAACAGCCATCACTGATGTAGTGTCTGGTCAGTAACATGGGTCTCTCAGTCCCCCCGCTCTGCAGTAAACATCCATCACTGATATAGAGTGTCTGGTCAGTAACATGAGTCTCTCAGTCCCTCCGCTATGCAGTAAACAGCCATCACTGATATAGTGTCTGGTCAGTAACATGGGTCTCTCAGTCCCTCCACTCTGCAGTAAACAGCCATCACTGATATAGAGTGTCTGGTCAGTAACATGGGTCTCTCAGTCCCTCCACTCTGCAGTAAACAGCCATCACTGATATAGAGTGTCTGGTCAGTAACATGGGTCTCTCAGTCCCTCCACTCTGCAGTAAACAGCCATCACTGATATAGAGTGTCTGGTCAGTAACATGGGTCTCTCAGTCCCTCCACTCTGCAGTAAAGAGACATCACTGATATAGTGTCTGGTCAGTAACATGGGTCTCCCAGTCCCTCCACTCTGCAGTAAACAGCCATCACTGATATAGAGTGTCTGGTCAGTAACATGGGTCTCTCAGTCCCTCCACTCTGCAGTAAACAGCCATCACTGATATAGAGTGTCTGGTCAGTACCATGGGTCTCTCAGTCACTCCGCTCTGCAGTAAACAGCCATCACTGATACAGAGTGTCTGGTCAGTAACATGAGTCTCTCAGTCCCTCCGCTCTGCAGTAAACAGCGATCATTGATATAGAGTGTCTGGTCAGTAACATGGGTCTCCCAGTCCCTCCGCTCTGCAGTAAACAGTCATCACTGAGCGGTATGACTGTGTATGAACGAATAATGGACTCTGTGAAGCGTTCTGAGTAAAGAGAGAGCGCTATATAAATCCAATCCATTATTTATTATTATTATTAGAGACGTCTGCAGGACAGGAGACAAACTAGAGACGTCTGCAGATGTTTCTAGTTTGTCTCCTGTCCTGCAGACGTCTCTAGTTTGTCTCCTGTCCTGCAGACGTCTCTAGTTTGTCTCCTGTCCTGCAGACGTCTCTAGTTTGTCTCCTGTCCTGCAGACATCTCTAGTTCACCTCCTGTCCTGCAGACGTCTCTAGTTCACCTCCTGTCCTGCAGACATCTCTAGTTCACCTCCTGTCCTGCAGACGTCTCTAGTTTGTCTCCTGTCCTGCAGATGTCTCTAGTTTGTCTCCTGTCCTGCAGACGTCTCTAGTTTGTCTTCTGTCCTGCAGACGTCTCTAGTTTGTCTCCTGTCCTGCAGATGTCTCTAGTTTGTCTCCTGTCCTGCAGACGTCTCTAGTTCCTGCTGAACGACTACGGAAAAAATCATGTTGACCGAATTACATCTTAGCACCGCTAAGCAGGGACGTCCACAGGACTTTAGAGGGGCAGGTGCTCAAAGGCTGAAAAGGGCACTGGGCCTGTGCTATATTTGGGGGGCATTTTTGGGCGGGGAGGGGCCTTTTTATGCTTTTGGGGGTGGTTTTAGTGATCAAATATTGAATATTGAACGATAATAATCAGTGCAGGAGCTCACTTATCCTTGAAAGACACTTTTATCACTGACTTAAAAGGCCCATACATCTCCATAAATGTTCAGGGCGGAGGGAATAAGTGCTTACCCTACAGACCCCAAGTCTGTTAGGACAGCAGACTCGGTTGGCACTGCTCAAAACTTACCTTTTTAAAAGAGCTTTTAAATGAATTATTATCTTTATTTCATTGTCTTATTTTTCTTTATTTCTATACATTTTACTTAAATATTTTATTATAATTTGTATTGTTTTATGTAGTTTTTTTTATCATTTTATTTGTTCTTTTTTAATGTCAACATATTATTTAAATTATTCAAATAAACTCAAACATGTTCCGTTGTGATGTCACCAGTGTTGGGCAAGTTACTTACTGTAGTTACAGTTACTAGTTACTTCTTCCAAAAAGTTACTAAATTACTTACTCAGTTACAAATTATAAAAGTAACAAGTTACTTTAGAAAGTAACTATTGCATTACTTTCAAGTAAATGTTTTACATAAACAACATACACAAATCTAAACTATTTTAATGTTGCTGTGGGACAAAGTGAGACTAGCCTCCAATCAAATGCCCTGTATGTAGATATTATAATTACTATGTTTATATAGTGGATCATACAAATACAAACACAATAGATGTTTTGGAACTTTTGATATGTATTGCCCCTCAAGAGGCCACAACTGGGCAACATTAAATACGAGATTACTCGTTACTGAAAAAACGTACGCCGTTAGTAACGCTGTTAATAATAACTGGATGTCACAGTATGATGTCATAATCAAACATTCTAGAACATTTGTGATGTCACAGTATGATGTCATAATAGACCATTCTAGAACATTTGTGATGTCACAGTATGATGTCATAATCAAACATTCTAGAACATTTGTGATGTCACAGTATGATGTTCAAACATTCTAGACCATTTGTGATATCACAGTATGATGTCATAATCAAACATTCTAGAACATTTGTGATGTCACAGTATGATGTCATAATCAAACATTCTAGAACATTTGTGATGTCACAGTATGATAGGAACATTCTAGAACATTTGTGATGTCACAGTATGATGTCATAATAGAACATTCTAGAACATTTGTGTACAGTATATATTCAACAATGATAAATGATGATAGACCGACTAGGTTTGATGTCACAAGGAATACTTGCAGTCATATAGATTTGTGTTTTGCCTCCTCAGGTTTGGCTAGAGTTGGAGAGTGGGAAGCGCTGGATAGTTATACTATGGGAAGCGACCACTGTCCTATTCTGTGCAAATTTGGAAGGGATCTGATAATAGAAATCGAGGAGAGGGTGCCCAGGTATAATTTCTCGAAAGCTAATTGGGAAGAGTTCTTGGAAGCGGCCCGAAAGTGGATAGGAGAGATTGACTCTGAGGGGAGTGTAGACGAGTGGAATGCTTCTCTTAGTGAGATGATACATAGGGCAGCGCAGGGCACAATCCCTATGAAGGAGGAACCCAGAGCTAGAAGGATGGTTCCCTGGTGGAATAAAGAATGTGACGTAGCTGTAAGGAATAGGAATAAAGCATATAAGAGGGTGAGACAGTATCCAGGGTTGTGCCAGTCAGTAGAATATAAGAGGTTAAGGGGAGTAGCACGAAGAGTTATTAAAGATGCTAAAAAGAGTAGTTGGAGGAAGTTCTGTGAAACACTAGGCCCTGAGACTTCTGTGAGGCAGATGTGGGCAGTCGTACACAGAATGGCTGGAATATGTAAAAAAAAAAGCTTGATTCCAGTGATTCAGAAGGGGGGGGGGTAGAAGCAGTAACCAATAAAGAGAAGGCAGACATGCTGGTGGAGGCATTTCAGGCAGTGCATAGCTCTGGGAGTCTGGGGGAGGAGAGAGGGAGAAAGAGGACTGAACTGCTATCGCAGAATGAGTGGAAGTTGAGAAGGAGCTCAGAAAATAATAATCTGATTAATTTGTACTTTACAATGAAAGAGTTAGGGGATGCTATCCAGGCTGGTGCAAATACGACGCCTGGCAGAGATGGATTATCCTATGAATTATTTAAGAATTTTGACGAATTTGTAATGGTTGAAATACTGGGTTTGTTTAATAATGTGTGGCTAGAAGGCTGCTTGCCAAAGGAGTGGAAGCATGCCGTCATCATTCCTATTTTGAAGCCAGGTAAAGTAGCGGCTGACCCAGGGTCATACCGACCCATAGCCTTGACGTCTGTATTGTGTAAAATTATGGAAAGGATGATTACTAATAGATTAGTTTACTTTTTAGAAAGTAAGGATCTTTATGTTGGGTATCAGAATGGGTTTAGAAATGGCAGGTCTACAATGGAATCAGTAGCTGTTCTAGACCAGGACATTAGACAGGCTTTTGACAATAAGGAAGTAGTGATAAGTGTATTTTTGGATATTGAGAAGGCGTATGACTCTTTGTGGAAAGAGGGGCTGCTTTTGAAATTGTATGACCTAGGAGTTAGAGGGAGATTGTTTAATTGGATAAAGGATTTTCTATTAGACAGGACGATCCAAGTATGTGTGGGGGGGCAAACCTCAAAAACTGTAAAAATAGAAGATGGCACCCCGCAAGGAAGCGTGATTAGTCCGGTCCTCTTCGATGTGATGATTAATGACATTTTTGGGCAAATTGGAAAAGGATATGGGTTGTCTTTATTTGCGGACGATGGGGCCATATGGAAAAGAGGGAAGAATGTTGAGTATTGTTTAAAGCAGGTACAAAGAGCTCTGGGGGATGTAGAGGAATGGGGAGACAAGTGGGGTTTTAAAATATCCGCCTCTAAGTCTAATTATATGATTTTTGGTTTTAGAAAGAGGGTGCCTAGGGGAAGGCTGGTTATGTATGGATCTCCCTTAGAGAGAGTAAAGGTGTTTAAATTTTTGGGAGTTTGGTTCGACGAAAGACTGAATTGGGCTGTTCATATAGAGAAAACCCTGGCAAAGTGTGAAAGAATAGTGAATGTGCTGAGAAGTTTGGCTGGGAGTGGGTGGGGAGCGGATAGAGAGACCACGTGCATGATATACCAGGCGATGATCAGGTCAATAATTGATTATGGTTGTTATGTGTACGGCTCTGCGGCCAAGTCTAATTTGCGAAAGCTGGATGTGCTTCAGTGCAAGGCTCTGAGAATCTGCTGTGGAGCTTTTAAGACCACCCCAGCTTCAGCACTATTGGTGGAAATGGGGGAGTTGCCCCTAAACCTGAGGAGAGTAAAGTTAGGGCTACAGTACTGGGCAAAATTGAGTGGGACAAGTCTGTCCTTCCCAGCTAGGTGTTTACTTTCAGGAGATGGGGATAAGTATAAACCTTTTTTGGCCAGTATTGATCAGTGGGCCAGGAAGTTGGGATTGCATCAGGGGGGAGTGGCGGAGCACACTCGGTGGCTATCAGTGCCATTTTGGCTAGTGCCTGATCGAGTCATTGAACTTAGGTTCTTGAAGGAGGAGGATAAGGGCGAGATTGTGGAAGAAATAGAGAGGTTCCTTCTGGAATCAGGGGCTCTGGAGGTGTACACTGATGGCTCTGTGGATCCTGAAAGTGGGAGGGCAGGATTTGGGTGGTGGGTGCCTCGGTTAGGGATCGGTAAGGGACAAAGAATATCCGATGGCAGCTCAGTATTTGTGACAGAGTTGCTTGCCATCCTCTGGGCATTGTGGTGGGTGGAGGAAGTGGGACCAAGCCAGGTGATTATATGCTCTGACTCGGCTGCTGCACTGATGGCTCTGAGTACAGGTGGGTCTAAAGCTCGCCCTGATCTCATTCAGGAAATAATGTTGGTTTTATATAGGATTGCGAAGGCAGGCTGGTCAGTGGAGTTTTGTTGGGTCCCGGGGCACGCTGGGATTGCGGGGAATGAGATGGCTGACTCCCTTGCCAAACAGAGCCTGGGAAGGGAGGAAGAGATAGGCATTTCAATGGGAAGAGTAGAACTCAGAGAGAAGATAAAGAAAGGAGTTGAGGCTCAGTGGCAGGCTGAGTGGGAAAGGGGGACCAAGGGAAGGAACTATTTCTCTCTGCAGCCTCGGGTCAAGATCAAGGTGGATAGATATGGGTCAAGGAGTGATAGGGTGAAGATGTGTAGACTGAGGCTGGGACACTGTGGGTTGAACAGTAGCTTGTGCATTGTGGGCAAACATCCAGATGGGGTGTGTGAATGTGGAGAGCCTGAAACTGTCGGGCATGTCTTCCTAAAATGTGAAAGGTATAGGAAAGAGAGGGAAATCTTTTATAAAAGTCTGGGAGAGCTGGGAGTCTCTTCCTTCTCTCTTAAATCATTCTTTGGCATGGATAATGAGAACCACCAGCTGATCACAGAGGCAGTGCTGACATTTCTGCATGCTTCAGAGTTGTACCAGAGGATATAGCGTTAGTGTATGTATTAGTATTGGACAGGCAAGAGGAGCAGAGAAGAAGGAGAAAGTGTGAGTTGAAGAGGCCTAAAGATGGCACACCACTAGTGTAACTGAGGGTTAGGGTTAGGGGTACAATTCCCTGACTGTATTGATAAGTATGGTATCATTAAACCACTACCGCTTTATGTACTTTAACTACTGGCCATACAGTACACAATATATGAATATGATGAACACTTCCCACAATGAAATCGGTTCCAGTCAAAGGTATTAATCAAGTATTTAATGGAGCAAAAGGTACATATGATACTTATATTACATTTGATTGCACTTGTAAGGCAAATGAGTATTCGTATTCGCAAATGTCCATTCTCTGGTTACGCAGGAGGCAAGTATACAACCTGGCTCTTAGGGAATTATATCTATGGTACACTTAATGATATAGCGGGATATACTGGAAGGGGTCCTCCCGGTTGTAAGCCGGCAGGGGGGGTAGGAGAGCTGTCGGTAGTAGAACGTCTGGTCAACGATATCTAGGGAGACTTCGAGTACAGAAGACAGTGCGATAGACTCTTGATCCGCAGACGAATACAGCTTGGTTCTCTTGTAGGCTGTAGCTCCACAGTGAAGAAAGCTAGGCGGCCTCAGGCTCTCTGAGCGCCGACTCGACCTTGACTCCTCTCGGGGGTAAATCCAACACTCACAGGCGTCGGCGATTATCCGCTCCACAAATCACAGTACCAAAGCAAATATATATTCCAGCCGCACAGGGCTATGCAGACGTCGGGTAGGTAATCCAGTGTACATGTCCATTCGGTCCTCGCCTAGATCTC
Source organism: Notolepis coatsorum (assembly GCF_963971535.1). Classification (NCBI taxonomy): domain Eukaryota; kingdom Metazoa; phylum Chordata; class Actinopteri; order Aulopiformes; family Paralepididae; genus Notolepis; species Notolepis coatsorum. The sequence continues at coordinate 3,134,472 of NC_140181.1, read as the reverse complement.
CTCGGATGAAAGCGCCATGTGGTCGGCCCAGCCTGGATAAGAATCTAGCTAACACGAGGAAGCGTTGGAGATGCTGGTCGCTTTAGAACTCTAACCGCACGATGCACCATACACAATAGACTATTATTAACTTAATAGAAATACGTCGCACTCGACGGTACAGTGCCAAACTCTGACAATTCAGTTATTAATTCGCACGCGGTCTCAATGCTATTCTGGGGCCAAACAGGCCATACTTCACCGCACGTCGTATCGTGGGTGAGGCTTCACGTTGGTTACTAAGTTTCTGACTAAGTGCCTCTGTATTCACTTACGCCATATTTATATGCACGTGAACAAATAGTGCCACTCTCATTTCTGTCGCCGTATCCCTGGGCAGGGCCGGGGCTAGTACAGACATGTCTTGTCGGTAACTTTGAACTTGACTCCGGGGGCTGGTCCCCTGGCGCCTGGTCCTTTGTCCAATAGGAGAATGAACTATTATGGGCTATAGTAGGCTAAAGGGATATTCCGTGTATATGTACAAGGAATATACAAGGGATATCAAACGATATACAAATACTATTCAATATATATCAACAAATAAATATATATACTCGGTTTAATCTGATCCTTCGTAACAACTAGTGTAGTATAAGAACTGAGGAGGGAAGAAATACGCCAAGAAAGAAGAAGAAGAAGAAGAAGAAGAAGAAGAAGAAGAAGAAGAAGAAGAAGAAGAAGAAGAAGAAGAAGAAGAAGAAGAAGAAGAAGAAGAAGAAGAAGAAGAAGAAGAAGAAGAAGAAGAAGAAGAAGAAGAAGAAGAAGAAGAAGAAGAAGAAGAAGAAGAGATCATCAAAAGAAGTGCGGAGGGCAGTAATACGCCACAATGCGTCTACACTGCCGGAAATTCTAAAGAAGAAGAAGAAGAAGACTGCCGGAAATTCAAAAGAAGAAGAAGAAGATATCAGATCTCACAAGACAAGTGAAGATCTCACTTGTTGTTTCCGGCTACTTGTCTGTAAGCTTGAATATATTCTGTAGATACAATTTAAAATCCCCACATGGAAAAGGAAACAATGTCCTGTACAATCCTTAATGAGCTGCGTCTGGAGGGAAGGCTCTGTGATGTGGTTATTAAAGTCAACAGCACTGAGTTGAATGCCCACAAGGCCCTCCTGTGTGACTGCAGTGACTATTTCAGGTAAGTTTAGCTTGGTTCAGGATAGCTTGGTTCAGGTTAGCTTGGTTAGTAAACAGATACCATACTGTACTTTTACTGTAAACAGATACTATATTGTACTTCTACTGCAAACAGATACTATACTGTATGTCTACTGTAAAAAGATACTATACTGTACTATTGCATTACTTTCAAGTAAATGTTTTACATACAACATACACAAATCTAAACTATTTTAATGTTGCTGTGGGACAAAGTGAGACTAGCCTCCAATCAAATGCCATGTATGTAGATATTATAATTACTATGTTTATATAGTGGATCATACAAATACAAACACAATAGATGTTTTGGAACTTTTGATATGTATTGCCCCTCAAGAGGCCACAACTGGGCAACATTAAATACGAGATTACTCGTTACTGAAAAAACTAACGCTGTTAATAATAACTGGATGTCACAGTATGATGTCATAATCAAACATTCTAGAACATTTGTGATGTCACAGTATGATGTCATAATAGTCCATTCTAGAACATTTGTGATGTCACAGTATGATGTCATAATAGACCATTCTAGAACATGTGTGATGTCACAGTATGATGTCATAATCAAACATTCTAGAACATTTGTGATGTCACAGTATGATGTCATAATCAAACATTCTAGAACATTTGTGATATCACAGTATGATGTCATAATCAAACATTCTAGCACATTTGTGATGTCACAGTATGATGTCATAACCAAACATTCTAGAACATTTGTGATGTCACAGTATGATGTCATAATCAAACATTCTAGAACATTTGTGATGTCACAGTATGATTTCATAATAGAACATTTTAACATTTGTGATGTCACAGTATGATGTCATAATAGAACATTCTAGAACATTTGTGTACAGTATATATTCAACAATTCTCTCAGAAGATCTCAGATCTCACAAGACAAGTGAAGATCTCACTTGTTGTTTCCGGCTACTTGTCTGTAAGCTTGAATATATTCTGTAGATACAATTTAAAATCCCCACATGATAAAGGAAACAATGTCCTGTACAATCCTTAATGAGCTGCATCTGGAGGGAAGGATCTGTGATGTGGTTATTAAAGTCAACAGCACTGAGTTGAATGCCCACAAGGCCCTCCTGTGTGACTGCAGTGACTATTTCAGGTAAGTTTAGCTTGGTTCAGGTTAGCTTGGTTCAGGTTAGCTTGGTTAGTAAACAGATACCATACTGTACTTTACTGTAAACAGATACTATACTGTACTTCTACTGTAAACAGATAATATACTGTGTGTCTACTGTAAAAAGATACTATACTGTACTTCTACTGTAAAAAGATAATATACTGTACTTCTACTGTAAACAGATAATATACTGTACTTCTACTGTAAACAGATAATAGAATGTACTTCTAATGTAAAAATATACTATAATGTACTTCTACTGTAAAACAGATACTGTACTTATACTGTAAACAGATACTATACTGTACTTATACTGTAAACAGATCATATACTGTACTTCTACTGTAAAAATATACTATACTGTACGTCTACTGTAAAAATATGCTATATTGTACTTATACTGTAAACAGATACTATACTGCACTTCTACTGTAAACAGATACTATAACGTAATTTTACTGTAAACAGATAATATACTGTACTTCTACTGTAAACAGATAATATACTGTACTTATACTGTAAACATATAATATACTGTACTTCTACTGCAAACAGATCATATACTGTTCTTATACTGTAAAAATATGCTATACTGTACTTCTACTGTAAACAGATACTATACTGTAATTCTACTGTAAACAGATCATACTGTACTTCTACTGTACAATATACTATACTGCACTTATACTGTAAACAGATACTATACTGCACTTCAACTGTAAACAGATACTATACTGTACTTCAACTGTAAACAGATACTATACTGTACTTCTACTGTACAATATACTATACTGTACTTCTACTGTAAAATGTACTATACTGCATGTCTACTGTAAACAGATACTATACTGTACTTCTACTGTAAACAGATACTATACTGTACTTCTACTGTAAACAGATATTATACTGTACTTCTACTGTAAAAAGATACTATACTTCTACTGTGCTAAGACCCTATACTTCTACAGTGAAAATATATGACTACACAGGACAGAATGTTGCTTACTGTTTACTCATCAGATATCTCTATACTCTGCGTCCCACAGAGCCCTCTTCACTCGCTGGAGCGACTCAGAGAAAGCAGTCTACAGTATCCCTGGGGTGTCCCCGGGTATGATGCAGCTCATCATAGAGTACTCCTACACACGCTTTGTGCTGGTGACAGCAGAGAACGTGGAAGAGCTTCTGGTGGCTGCAGACCAGCTTCGCCTCACTGGCATAGTAGGAGCGTGCTCTGACTTCCTAGAAGGCCAGCTGTCTCTGGAAAACTGTGTCGGCATCTGGAGGTTGGCGGACATCTACAACTGCCCTGACCTGAGGCGCAAGGCCCATCTCTTCATCGTGTGCCACTTTGAGGAGATGCTGCGCGTCTCACAGGAGTTTGTGGAGCTGTCCCTGCAGCAACTGGTGGACATCATCGAGAGGGATGATCTGAACGTGAAGAGCGAGGAGGCGGTGTTCGAGGCCGTCCTCCGTTGGATCGACCACTCCGGTGAGGAGCGTAAAACACACATCCCTTTGCTGCTGCCCAAGGTAACTAATTGTATTACGGATACGCAAACATGGTTGCTAGTGCCTGAGCCACATTTATTTTTTATTTCATTTTTATTATTTTACTTTTTCTTGTTTGTCTGTCTCTTGTCAAGGTCATTATGATTCATGTTACTGTTATTATTGTTGTCGTCGCTGTTGTCATTATTATTATTATTATTATTATTATTATTATTATTATTATTATTATTATTATTATTATTATTATTATTATTATTATTATTATTATTATTATTGTACTGTTATGTTCTGTTTTATGTATGAAAAGAAAAGAAAAGAAAAACATTTATAAAAAAAAAAATAATAATTGTATTACTGTGCATTACATTAAAACAACACTAGGTTCCCTAGTACAGTGGTTGTCAAACATTAGGGTCCAAACTGTTCCCTAGCAACAGAAAGCGTCTACAACCGATGTCTAAGTTGTACCCGCTGTCTGCTTGTCTCTTCCCAGGTTCGCATGGGCTTGATGAGGCCTGACTACTTCAGGAGCAACGTCCAGAACAACCCTGTGGTGAGGGACAGCCACGACTGCAGGCCGCTCATCCTCAGCGTCCTGAACCCCCCTGGCTCCGACAGGCTCCCAAACCCCCTGACCCGCCCACGCCTGCCCCAGGAGGTCCTATTGGCCATCGGACGCCTGGGTGGCGGCAGCATGACCATGGAGGCTTACGATATCCGAGCCGGTGGATGGATGGACGTGAGCGTTGAGGGGGAGAGTACCCGGAGAGGCCACGGCACCGCTTATCTCCACGGTCTGGTCTACTGCGTCGGTGGCCGGGACGACAGAAAGGCTCTCAACAGTGTGTGCAGGTTCAACCCCGTCACTCGCAGCTGGCTGCAGGCGGCTCCCATGCACTCACGCCGCTGTGGGCTCAGCGTGGTGGTGTTGGACGGCTGTATCTACGCCATGGGAGGGTGGGACGGAGACGTGGTACTGAACACCGCCGAGCGCTACGAGCCTGAAACCAACCAGTGGACAGTGATCTCACCCATGCTGGAGCACAGGCGCCTAGCCGGGGCAGCAGCCCTCCAGGGCAAGGTGGGTGGAACTGAGGGACACAGGGTGCTAGATGAACACAAGGAACGTTAGATCAGAAATCAGAAATGTCTTTATTGCCAAGTAAGCTTGCACATACAAAAGATGTGTCTGGGTCCTTTGGTGCATCAACATTAACAGACAATTAAAGTAGAATGAAATCAAATGGAATATATAAACTAAATTAGAATATTCTTTCTTATTACAGGTTTACATCTGTGGTG
>NC_140181.1:3119305-3126805 GCF_963971535.1 Notolepis coatsorum | reverse complement strand
CACACACAAACACAGCAAACATTTGAATAATCAGAATACTATGTTTAGCCTTCGCACAATAAACAATTGCATATTGTTCAAAGGTAGCCTACTCGTACTAAATCGGTAACATTTTAGAATCGATTTAAACCCTTAAGCCGGTACCGGGGCCGAGATTTATTTCACGTCATAAATAAATCAATACAGTCCCTATTAAGTAATGTTGTGTTTCTTTTCCAATGCAGTAAAGACCCTGTCAAGAAAATAAGCTAAAACTGTACCTCTTCACCTTCACCTGTTAATACACTCTGCTGCTGGGACTCGTAGCTCTTCACCTGTTAATACACTCTGCTGCTGGGACTCGTAGCTCTTCACCTTCACCTGTTAATACACTCTGCTGCTGGGACTCGTAGCTCTTCACCTGTTAATACACTCTGCTGCTGGGACTCGTAGCTCTTCACCTTCACCTGTTAATACACTCTGCTGCTGGACTCGTTGCTCTTCACCTGTTAATACACTCTGCTGCTGGGACTCGTAGCTCTTCACCTTCACCTGTTAATACACTCTGCTGCTGGACTCGTAGCTCTTCACCTGTTAATACACTCTGCTGCTGGGACTCGTAGCTCTTCACCTTCACCTGTTAATACACTCTGCTGCTGGGACTCGTAGCTCTTCACCTGTTAATACACTCTGCTGCTGGGACTCGTAGCTCTTCACCTGTTAATACACTCTGCTGCTGGGACTCGTAGCTCTTCACCTGTTAATACACTCTGCTGCTGGGACTCGTAGCTCTTCACCTGTTAATACACTCTGCTGCTGGGACTCGTAGCTCTTCACCTTCACCTGTTAATACACTCTGCTGCTGGGACTCGTAGCTCTTCACCTGTTAATACACTCTGCTGCTGGGACTCGTAGCTCTTCACCTGTTAATACACTCTGCTGCTGGGACTCGTAGCTCTTCACCTGTTAATACACTCTGCTGCTGGGACTCGTAGCTCTTCACCTGTTAATACACTCTGCTGCTGGGACTCGTAGCTCTTCACCTGTTAATACACTCTGCTGCTGGGACTCGTAGCTCTTCACCTGTTAATACACTCTGCTGCTGGGACTCGTAGCTCTTCACCTGTTAATACACTCTGCTGCTGGGACTCGTAGCTCTTCACCTGTTAATACACTCTGCTGCTGGGACTCGTAGCTCTTCACCTGTTAATACACTCTGCTGCTGGGACTCGTAGCTCTTCACCTGTTAATACACTCTGCTGCTGGGACTCGTAGCTCTTCACCTGTTAATACACTCTGCTGCTGGGACTCGTAGCTCTTCACCTGTTAATACACTCTGCTGCTGGGACTCGTAGCTCTTCACCTGTTAATACACTCTGCTGCTGGGACTCGTACCTCTTCACCTGTTAATACACTCTGCTGCTGGGACTCGTAGCTCTTCACCTGTTAATACACTCTGCTGCTGGGACTCGTAGCTCTTCACCTGTTAATACACTCTGCTGCTGGGACTCGTAGCCCTTCACCTTTTAATACACTCTGCTGCTGGGACTCGTAGCTCTTCACCTGTTAATACACTCTGCTGCTGGGACTCGTAGCACCCAGACTGTGATTGTTTGTATTGTAGATGATAACTATCTTATCGCACTGCACTATTGGACTATTTTACTCTGTCTATTCTACGCTAGTGGCTGGCACCTGCACGCAGGAACCACAGATCTATCGCAATCCTTTTTATATATTTTAATGGCAGAAATGTCTTTTCTTAATTTTATTTTGTATTATTTTTCATAGATTTTAATGACAGAAATCTATTACCCATTTTCAGGGAGGTTTTAATGTCAATTCTGTTCTCATTTTATGCCCTGTCTATAATTGTGCCAATTTTATGCAAATGCCTAAATTTATGCCAATGTCTATTTTGTGTCACTGCTGTGAAGCACTTTGGGCTGCACATCTTGTATGAAAGGTGCTATACAAATAAAGTGTATTATTATTATCATTATGACTTGCGTGCGCCCCATAACGAATACAAAGTGGGAAACTGTTGCGGATATAATAATCTGTCCTGGCATTCAAAGGGTCTTAGATGAAGATTTAAAAGCAGTCATCCAGACATGCTACTCACCCTGCACACCATGATACCAGTCATTTCAACTCTCTCTTTCTAACACTATTAGTGGCGGCCGCTGGCGCTGGTGCGTTGTGGGTCGCAGTTCACGTTAATAGGTCGAGTTGAAAATGTAATGCTCTGAGATGCTCTGGAGCAATCTCTCTCTGTCTCTCGGATCAATCAAATAAAATAATTAACACATGTATGTTGTCATTTTAAACAACTCACCATTGATTCATTATGCATCAGCAGCAGCTAAATTAATGTTATAGTTCACAACACAGCAGCGCGTTTTGAATCGCTAGCCTATTAATTATCGTCTCAGCAAGCACAGTCAATACTTTTTTCCGTAGCCGCATTTCGCGGAGACAGCTGTGTATAGCGAGAGAGAGAGAGCGAGAGAGAGAGAGAGAGAGAGAGAGAGAGAGAGAGAGAGACTCACTGTTTAGTTGAAACGTCCAGGGCAGGAGAGCTTGATAAACGTGTATAATCCACTGTTGATGTATTCCAGACCACTGTCCACTGTCTCCAGACTGCATCCGCCATATAGCTTGTTAGCCAAGTGTTAGCTTGTTAGCACAACACAAGTACATTTCTTTGTCCATTTTTCCACGTCGAACAGACTGCAAACTACCTGGCGTTCTATCGCCATGCTCTAAGACAAACTCTAACCTTAACCAACTTTGAAAGAGTGCCTAAGCTTAACCATCTAAAGAACTTGCAGTCACGGCACGCTCTGCTGCCTGCATCACACAACAACACAACAACACAACTATCTCTCACCAACGGACCAACCTACTAGAATTGGAACATTAGAAATTGGATTCGGCCAATCAGAGATCGTCTCTGTGAAATTCTGCTACGGAAAAAAATACTGGCGTCGGCCAATCAGAGAGCGTCTCCGCGAAATGCGGCTACAGAAATTCTTGACGCTACTGGCTAGACCGCTTCAAATCGCGCCCGGATTCCAACATAATAGTCATATTTCAACGCACAACGCGTTATGCACTGATTGGCTGTGACGGATACAGCGATCAAACTGTGACGCGCACTCAGAGCGCTGTCGCGTCTAGCCCAGGCCGAGAAATACGAAAAAATAAAAAAAATAAAAAAAACGTCACTTCCTGCTCAGGAAAACGAGTGTTTTTTTATTTTAGATGATAACGTTATATTGTGCATTGGAAATACAAACATACTTAAAATGAGTAAATATTATTAATTTTAAACATGTTTATATTATTTATAGGGCTATAAAACAAAAAACTAAAAAGTTTTATTTTCTTCTTCTCTGATTTAACAGCAGTCAGCAGGTGGGTCGGCGCCCTTGCACCCCTAGTGGCAGTGACCACTATCATCCGTGTTGAAAACTGTCAATGGAAGGCCTAATTAAAGGAAAAATGCTAAAATACTTGATGATGAAATAGCATACCAATATTATGCGCTCACATCATATACATTTACATTTAGTCATTTAGCTGACGCTTTTATCCAAAGCGACTTACAAGTTCTGTGCGACAAGACAGCAAGAAGGGTATAACTCTATCAGCTGAGTAACAATGTTCATCAAAGTGTTGCGTGTTACAGTGTAGGTTAGTTTATTAGGACAAGTGCATGACAGTAAGGTTAGTCGGGGTTAGATTATTTTTTTTTTTTTATCATTTCAGATAATGGTTGAAGAAGTGAGTCTTTAGTCGACGGCGAAAGATTGGACGGGATTCGGCTGTCCTAACTGGGGTGGGTAGTTCATTCCACCATTGTGGGGCAAGGACTGAGAATAGGCGGCTTCTCTTTGATGACCCTCCGGGAGCTTGGATAGGCGTAGATCTGAGGCGGCCAGAAGATGCAGAGCGTAGGGGTCTTGAGGGTGTGTAGTTAGAGACCATTGACCGGACCATTGTCTGTTTTAATTTAATAAGTGGTCTTGAAATGTCAGTAGTGTACCAGAGCAGACTATATTTTTAGGAAGGAGGTTGAAGAGAAAAATATGGTGAGTTTTTGGATGTGTGTGAGATTATGAATGAATGAATGAATGAATGAATGAATGAATGAATGAATGAATGAATGAATGAATGAATGAATGAATGAATGAATGAATGAATGAATGAATGATCATTACATTTATATAGTGCTTTTTCTAGACACTCAAAGCGCTCCCCAAGTAGGGTGGAAATTGCCTCCTTCACCACCATGGGTAAAATAAACCCCTTTAGGGCTTGTGTCCATAGCGGACGTTTTTATGAGTTGTCAGATGGCGATAGAATGGTTAGGGTTAGGGTTAGGGTTAGGGTTAGGGTTAGGGTTAGGGTTAGGGTTAGGGTTAGGGTTAGGGACGGGTTAGGGTTAGGGTTTGCTGCTGGTCGAGGCGGAAATGGGCGCGTCACGCGATCGGGCGCACATGTCACATGACCAGAAATGTCAGTGGCCAATCAGATTCGCAAAACGCATGAACCGTTTGGGTTTAGAATAGACGCGGCCTGGAACTGTCCGACAGGTTCTTCTCCGTTGGTTCATTACAATTTAATCAAGCCTAGTAACAGACACAATACTTCTGACACTGGGAATACATTCCCTGAGATCCATAGATGCCCCTAGATACCAATAACATGCAAAGGGACCTTGTAGAAGTGGAGCAATCTTCCATTTACTTAGGTATGTATTTTTAGGCGAATTCTCTGAAAATATGGCTAGGGCTTAAGAGGTTAATATTTTAAATGGCATGTGTCCGGATGGCACAATTCAGTACTGTATCTACAAAACCTTCTGTTTAATCATCTGTCCTTTATTCATTTGCTTATATTTTGTGTACACTTGATCTCAAGAAGGTGCTGAAAGTGTTCACGTCTGGTCAATGTTAGCATGGTGGTATTCAAAGATGAAAAGAAATATATATAATAATAATAATTTATATTCTACTTTGGTTCATTACAATTTATTCAAGCATAGTAACAGACATAGTAATATTTATGACACTGGGAATTCTTGTTTTATTTCGAGACAAATAAAAATCAAATCAAATATCACCCCGCCCCCCCTTCTCTTCTCACCCCCCCTTCTCTTCTCACCCCCCCCTCTTCTCTTCTCCCACCCCGTTCTCTTCTCACCCCCCCCCCTTCTCTTCTCACCCCCCCCCTTCTCTTCTCACTGATGAGGTCTGTTAATTATCCCAAAAAAATCAAACATCTGTGTGGTGTAGTGTAGTGTAGTGTAGTGTAGTTGTGTTGTGTTGTGTTGTGTTGTGTGGTGTGGTGTTGTGGTGTTGTGTTGTGTTGTGTTGTGTGGTGTAGTGTACTGTACTGTAGTGTAGTTGTGTTGTATTGTATTGTGTTGTGTTGTGTAGTGTTGTGTAGTGTACTGTAGTGTAGTTGTGTTGTGTTGTGGTGTGTAGTGTAGTGTAGTTGTTTGTGTAGTGTAGTGTAGTGTAGTGTTGTGTAGTGTAGTGTAGTGTAGTGGTGTGGTGTAGTGTAGTGTAGTGTAGTGTTGTGTAGTGTAGTGTAGTGTAGTGGTGTGTAGTGTAGTTGTGTGGTGTAGTGTAGTGTAGTGTAGTGTTGTGTAGTGTAGTGTTGTTTGTTGTTTTATTGATATTAGATGTTTTATTGATATTTGATTTGTTCTATAATTTATGTTTGTATATATTTGTTATTGTTCTATATTAGAAAATGTGGCATACATATTTGTATGTCTGATTTTGATTGCTTTAATGTTCTATAATTGTTTGTATATTTTATTGGTGTTTTATTGATATTTGTTTTGGTTTTTATGTTGTTTTATTGATTATTCTTGTTTAATTTGTATATGTTTGTATAGAGACCCCAGGAGGAATAGTCGCTTCTGAGGCCGTGACTAATGGGGATCTGAAATAAATAAATAAATAAATAAAGTTCAGTCTGCCTTTTGTTTTGATGCACCAGGCTGTAGAAGCCAGCAGACTAACGAGTTGAGCTAATCAGTTGGATGTTAAAACTCAGTGACTAATCCATCATTTACACTTGTGCCAATTGCGTTTGTCCAACATTTTTGGTATTGGCATTAATAAATCAGATGTCATGCTAATATGTCATGTTCTACAGTAGGACTTACTACTGTGATACCCATTAAAACAGTAATTAGAATAATAGATGCCTACTTTGCTGGAACGATTAATTTCAAACGTATACAGTGCGTGTGTGTGCGTGTGTGCTTTTGTGTGTGCGCTCGATCGCGCGTTGAGGCTCGCTCTCCAAGCATTATTTTTACCTCCGCCTGAGTAACGCCCCCGTTGATGACGGAGACGGTGGAATGTTGGTTCTGCTTAAGGCGAGACACTGCAGGTGAATAGGCAAATATACTTTTTTTGTTGATTTTGAGATTTTGTTATATTTTGCTTCCTAAACATGTCTTCTATGAAACTAGTGACAATAAAACGTCAATAACACACATTTAGTTGTTTATTTTACTTCATTTTGCCTTATTGCATCCATAAATGTACACATATTTAATGGGGAAGTGCCTCATTTGCATATATAAACATACATTTCAGAAAACTTGCAATACATTTTTTCTTAGTTTATATGTACATAACAAACTGGGAAAGTTTCATAGTGATATCTATTCAAATATTTTTTGCCTATTAGGGGGTACTACACTGTACTACACTCAGTGGCGGCCGCCACTGGGGGGCGCTAGGGCGCCGCCTCCCCTCAGGCCCTGCCCTGGTTATATGAGAACAAGAACAATTATTTTTTAGTTTTTAGTTTTATAGCCCTATAAATAATATAAACATGTTTAAAATGAATAATATTTACTCATTTTAAGTATGTTTGTGTTTCCAATGCACAATATAACGTTACTATATAAAATAAAAAATACTCGTTTTCAGGAACAGGAAGTGACTAACTTTTTAAAAAATTGTAATTTTTTTTGTATTTTTCGGCCCGGCTAGACGCGATAGCGCTCTGAGTGCGCGTCACTGTTTGATCGCTGTATCCGTCACAGCCAATCAGTGCGTAACGCGTTGTGCGTTGAAATATGACTATTATGTTGGAATCCGGCGCGATTTGAAGCGGTCTAGGCAGCAGCGTGAAGAATTTCTGTAGCCGCATTTCGCTGGAGACGCTCTCTGATTGGCCGACGTCAGTTTTTTTTTTCCGTAGCAGCATTTCGCGGAGACGATCTTTGATTGGCCGAATCCACTTTCTATGTTCCAATTCTAGAATTTCTAGCTTATTCGGGAGAGAGTTGTGTTGTTGTGACTGAGATGCAGCTATTTAGAGCGTGACTGCAAGTTCTTTCGACGGTTAAGCTTAGGCACTCTTCAAAGTTGGTTAAGGTTAGAGTTTGTCTTAGAGCATGGCGATAGAACGCCAGGTAGTTTGCAGTCTGTTCGACGCGGAAATGGACAAACTGTCTTGTTGTGGTGCTAACAGCTAACAAGC
>NC_140181.1:3113011-3119105 GCF_963971535.1 Notolepis coatsorum | reverse complement strand
TGACGCACACAGTAGTGTGTGGTTTCGCGATGCGTGCGCACGCGCATGTTTGTGCAGTGTGGCATTGTGCCTTGGTACATGTACATTTTTGGTATGATCGACCCACCAAGAGAAAATCCCACCAGCCGCCACTGACTACACTGTTTGTAGCCTGTGTGTAGTTCTGTTCAGTTCAATAACATCATTATTATTATTATTATTATTATTATTATTATTATTATTATTATTATTATTATTATTATTATTATTATTATTATTATTATTATTATTATTATTATTATTATTATTATTATTATTATTATTATTATTATTATTATTATTATTATTATTATTATTATTATTATTATTATTATTCAGTTATCAGGCATGTGTTTAGGTTGTCTATTACTAATGGTTTAATTAGGTATTGTGTTTGTAAATATCTGTTTAAAATTACATTTTACAATACAGAACTTTGAAGGCGTTTTCCCAAAAATGAGTTTTAAGAGTTTTTCCTCATACTCTGAGCCAGAAATCTCCACTGCAGTAGCACTCACATACACCAAACCTTCCAGTTCTATTCATATCTATGTTCTGAAGGTATTTACAGAAGGGTTTGTTGATATCGCATTCATACCCTGATTTATATCACATTTCATTCCTAAAAACATGGCGAAATATGGAATTTTACCATGAACATTTACTGAATGGAGTATTTTCTGATTTATGGAGTGATAAAAAGAGATATCCAAAATCCCCTCTGTAATAACCTTTGGCTCTAATGTCAACAAAATGAAACTATAATTTTGAAAATGGCTTTATCCAATGTTCAGATTTCTGTCCTGGAATTATATGCAAATTAGTGCATATTTAAGTAGATAATGCATCATTTGCATATTTAAACATGCAATTTCAGAAAACTTGTAATACAAAACAGTCTTGTCTTAATATAAGTAATCAACTGGGGAAGTTTCATTGTGATATATATTAGTTAATTATTTTACCCTATTCACCTGTAGTGTCTCCCCTTAAATGGGTGTAAACACGGGGAGGTTCAGAGGGTTCAGAACGGAGCTGGAGCTTGAACCGGAGCCCGGGCGGTCTAAAAGCGCTCTTTGAGGAAACGAGACGAGGGAGAAATGAAGGGTCTGTTTAGAGCTGCTCCTCGCTCCCATCTAGTGGTCGGAAAAGTATCATTGCAGCTTTAATATACAGAGGATCACATAATACTTTATCAAAAGAAAAAAGAAAGTAAAAAAAAAGGAAAAGAAAATCATCCTGGGGTTAGCATGCCCCCCGGACCCCCCCCCCCCCCCTGCTGTGTTACATGTGTCTCCTGAGGCAGTGTCTTACCCAGAATCCCTCGCTGGTTATATACAGATACGGCCAGGGGAGCTCTTATAAGTGACATTAATGGAGAAAAGATCCCCACACCTGCGGCGCCGCGTGCCAGACGACGATCTCTCGTTCTCTTTCCAAATTAATCTTTAATGACTGATTATAACATAATTGTTGGTTGCCATGTGAGAGATCCAGCCGCGTGGCTGCACGGGGTCGGGGGGCGCCGGGCTCATGGTCGCAAGGTCGTGGGTCGGGGCGCGGGGCTCAAGATAAGACGAAATATTCCTTTATTGATCACCGTGGGGGAAATGTGGGCGTCATAGCGCAGCATGGGGCAGGGGGGAGGGGAGGTACAGGTATGGGCAGGGTAGTAGAAATACATACAGTTTGTACTGTAAATATAGGCAATTAAACTAGATCTGAATATAGAAAGATGTGAGAAAATAAATAGTGTAAAGAATATAATTAACTCTGAATATAAAAATATGAGAAAAGTATTACAGGTTGCAGATGAGGGTCTGTGTGCCCTATCCGTTATATTGTATGTTACAATAAATATAGGCGATACATAATTAGAATCATACTATGAGTAAGAGTAAAAGTAAACAGTACACACACGGTGCAGTCTACACACGGTACCCTATACGCCGTACGTTGTAGGCCGTGCAGGCTTTGGTTGAGTTCTGCAGCCGTTAGTCCTCTGTCTGCTGGCGGGGCCAGGGCGCTGTCTGCTGGCGGGGCCAGGGCGCTGTCTGCTGGCGGGGCCAGGGCGCTGTCTGCTGGCGGGGCCAGGGCGCGGTCAGACAGCAGTGTTGTCGTCTGTCCTCTGGACCTGGCAGTAACAATACCCCTGCTGCTACGGTGACACGGACACCGGACAGTTAGCGCCGTCCTTCCTGACGAGACAGGTCCCAACTCACTGCGGTCATTAAGAGAAACCCCGGGGGGGGGGGGGGGGTGTATCGCAAAGGGTTCCCCGACGTCCCTGGTCTCTGACACCAAGACCACCTAATCATCCCTCTTCTTAATTGGTTGGTATCAATCCTTGTCTCCCGAGCCTTTCTAGCCAGTGTGTGTGTGTGTGTGTGCGTGTGTGTGAGTGCGTGTGTGTGTGTAGTGTGTGTGTGTGTGTGTGTGTGTGTGTGTGTGTGTGTGTGTGTGTGTGTGTGTGTGTGTGTGTGTGTGTGTGTGTGTGTGTGTGTGTGTGTGTGTGTGTGTGTGTGTGCGTGTGTGTGAGTGCGTGTGCGTGTGCGTGTGTGTGTGTGTGTGTGTGTGTGTGTGTGTGTGTGTGTGTGTGTGTGTGTGTGTGTGTGTGTGTGTGCGTGTGTGTGAGTGCGTGTGCGTGTGTGTGTGTGTGTGTGTGTGTGTGTGTGTGTGTGTGTGTGTGTGTGTGTGTGTGTGTGTGTGTGTGTGTGTGTGTGTGTGTGTGTGCTGGTGAATGGCATCCGTGGCCCGTGCTTTGCCCAAGGTTGGGTGCTGCACACTGGTGGTGCAGGAGGCAAGTTACCCTCTACAATGTAAAGCACATTGTGTCCTACGGCTAGAAAGGCACTGCAGGCATACTGTATATATATATATATATATATTAGGGGTGTAAAGGGACACGTATCCGTACCGAACCGAACCGTTTCAGTGTGTACCGTACCGTACCGAACGGCTGTGTAGTGTACCGAACAAATACAACGGTATGTTAACCACTAACGACCGCCCACCGCGGGCTGTTTTTTTCACAATCTAATATAATTATTATTATTAAAAAAGAAATTACAAGTCGATTATTAATTTCAATATAGAATATTCGTTGACAGCCCTACAAGTACAATTAGTTACTGCACACTACATCACCCCTGAGTGGAACATGGAAAGCCAAACTTTCCCCCACTGTACCGAAAACCCGTACCGAACCGTGACTTCAAAACCGAGGTACGTACCGTACCGTGGTTTTTGTGTACCGTTACACCCCTCAGGGACGTGCACAGGACTTTAGAGGGGCAGGTGCTCAAAGGCTGAAAAGGGCACTGGGCCTGTGCTATCTTTAAGGTGCCTTTTTGGGCGGGGAGGGGCCTTTTTATGCTTTTGGGGGGGTTTTGGTGATCAAATATTGAATATTGAACTATAATAATCAGTGCAGGAGCTCACTTATCCTTGAAAGACACTTTTATCACTGACTTAAAAGGCCCATACATCTCCATAAATGTTCAGGGCGGAGGGAATAAGTGCTTACCCTACAGACCCCAAGTCTGTTAGGACAGCAGACTCGGTTGGCACTGCTCAAAACTTACCTTTTTAAAAAAGCTTATAAATTAATTATTATCTTTATTTCATTGTCTTATTTTTCTTTATTTGTATACATTTTACTTAAATATTATATTATAATTTGTATCATTGTTTTATGTAGTTTTTTTTATCATTTTATTTGTTCGTTTTAAGTCGTTTTTAAGACAAGCCTCCAATCAAATGCCATGTATGTAGATATTATAATATTATATAGTGGATCATACAAATATAAACACAATAGATGTTTTGGAACTTTTTATATGTATTGCCCCTCAACAGGCCACAACTGGGCAACATTAAATTATGCTTGTTAAGCACTATACCAAAAATAAATAACAAATATATACTGATTGATTGAACATTTTAATTAACAGATTGCAGAATGGGTACAGTACAGTACAGCTCAATACACACAATTGTTAAGGGGATGCAGACCAGGGAGACTTTTGTCTTGTTTACATCAGGGTCCCGCATTTTCAATTCATGACATTTATTTCACAGTACGATGTCATAATAGCACATTCTAGAACATGTGTGTTGTCACAGTATGATGGCATAAATAGAACATGCTAGAACATTTGTGATGTCACAGTATGATGTCATAATCAAACATTCTAGAACATTTGTGATGTCACAGTATGATGTTATAATAGAACATTCTAGAACATTTGTGATGTCACAGTATGATGTCATAATAGACCATTCTAGAACATTTGTGATGTCACAGTATGGTCATAATAGAACATTCTAGAACATTTGTGATGTCACAGTATGATGTCATAATAGAACATTCTAGAACATTTGGTACAGTATTATATTCAACAATTCTCTCAGTAGATCTCAGATCTCAGAAGCCAAGTGAAGATATCACTTGTTGTTTCCGGCTACTTGTCTGTAAGCTTGAATATATTTTGTAGATACAATTTAACATCCCCACATGGAAAAGGAAACAATGTCCTGTACAATCCTTAATGAGCTGCATCTGGAGGGAAGGCTCTGTGATGTGGTTATTAAAGTCAACAGCACTGAGTTGAATGCCCACAAGGCCCTCCTGTGTGACTGCAGCGACTATTTCAGGTAAGTTTAGCTTGGTTCAGGTTAGCTTGGTTCAGGTTAGCTTGCTTCAGCTTAGCTTGGTTTAGGTTAGCTTGGTTCAGGTTAGCTTGGTTAGTAAACAGATACCATACTGTACTTTTACTGTAAACAGATACTATACTGTAATTCTACTGTAAACAGATACTATACTGTACGTATACTGTAAAAAGATACTATACCGTACTTCTACTGTAAAAATATACTATACTGTACTTCTACTGTAAACAGATAATATACTGTACTTCTACTGTAAACAGATACTATACTGTACGTCTACTGTAAACATATACTATACTGTGCTTCTACTGTAAAAATATACTATACTTCTACTGTGCTAAGACCCTATACTTCTACAGTGAACATATATTACTACACTACTGTTTACTCATCAGATATCTCTATACTCTGCGTCCCACAGAGCCCTCTTCACTCGCTGGAGCGACTCAGAGAAAGCAGTCTACAGTATCCCTGGGGTGTCCCCGGGTATGATGCAGCTCATCATAGAGTACTCCTACACACGCTTTGTGCTGGTGACAGCAGAGAACGTTGAAGAGCTTCTGGTGGCTGCAGACCAGCTTCGCGTCACATAGTAGGAGCGTGCTCTGACTTCCTAGAAGGCCAGCTGTCTCTGGAAAACTGTGTCGGCATCTGGAGGTTCACGGACATCTACTGCTGCCCTGACCTGAGGCGCAAGGCCCATCTCTGCATCGTGTGCCACTTTGAGGAGATGTTGCACGTCTCACAGGAGTTTGTGGAGCTGTCCCCGCAGCAACTGGTGGACATCATCGAGAGGGATGACCTGAACGTGAAGAGGGAGGAGACGGTGTTTGAGGCCGTCCTCCGTTGGATCGACCACTCCCGTGAGGAGCGGAAAACACACATCCCTTTGCTGCTGCCCAAGGTAACTAATTGTATTACGGATACACAAACATGGTTGCTAGTGCCTGAGCCACATTTATTTTAAATTTTATTTTTATTATTTTACTTTTTCTTGTTTGTCTGTCTCTTGTCAAGGTCATTATGATTCATGTTACTGTTATTATTGTTGTCGTCGCTGTTGTCATTATTATTATTATTATTATTATTATTATTATTATTATTATTATTATTATTATTATTATTATTATTATTATTATTATTATTATTATTATTATTATTATTATTATTATTATTGTACTGTTATGTTCTGTTTTATGTATGAAAATTAAATAAAAACATTTATAAAAAATAAAAATAAACTAATTGTATTACTGTGCATTACATTAAAACAACACTAGGTTCCCTGGTACAGTGGTTGTCAAACATTTGGGTCCAAACTGTTCCCTAGCAACAGAAACTGTCTACAACCAATGTCTAAGTTGTACCCGCTGTCTGCTTGTCTCTTCCCAGGTTCGCATGGGCT